>NC_141013.1:27669558-27871416 GCF_052327205.1 Somniosus microcephalus
CATTCATACACATAAGTAAAGGAATATATACATAACACGCAAAGGAATATATACAGACATACATACTTTCAGAAGCTCCACGATAAGAAATATCTTCCTCCGCAGCCTCTGGAGCAACTGTACCCATGCTTTTTTCATGTGTAAGTTGTAATGACTGGACCTCACTGAAAGCATTAATGAAAGCGGCGAATTATACTGCGCACGCGCTGCATGTGCAGTCGCACGCGTTCTGCCTCTGAACCCCTTCGTTCAGAGGACAGGAAATGCCGGTTTTCCCCACATGCACTGTGCATGCTGAAAACCGGCATTTCATCCGGCCAGATGCGTAAGTACCCCCGACCGTACTAGCGCATTTGGAAGGGAATTATTGGGCCAACATTTTACATGTCAACAAAATAAAAAATTTAACACTTGCACCACTTGCCCCCTCGCACCTGCGACTGAGGGTCCAAGGAGGTGCATTGCGCAAGAGGTCATCATCGGACGTATCCTCACACTGTTCCCTTTGGGGAACTGTATGAAGTGGTGGAAGGATTTATGGCCGTGATTAACGCTCATTCCGTGACCGTAACCATCTTTGAACCAGCCATTAGGGTGGTTAGTCCTATGGCGGGAGGGTTTTACGGGCTCCCACAACCCATCTGAGGGGGGGGGGCGGCCACCAACACCCACGGACGCAAGTATCCCGCTGGATGTCCACCCAGAATTTAAAGTTGGAGCTCCGACTCCACTTGCCGGGACTGTCTGGAGTGGGGTTCAAAACCCTACTCCTTCTGGCCCAGCGGCGGGGATGCTTACTGCTACGCAAAAGGCCCACTCCGCACAAAAGGTGACACCCATACGTTTCCTGCGCCTTTTCCCTCCCCGTGACTGGAGCCCTATGCTGCCATTTCACGTTGCTAATCGGATTGGGCCTTTGTCATAGCGGTAGGATCCCTGCCGCTGGGCCAGATCAGGGTAGGGTTTCGAACCCCGCTCCAGACAGTCCCGGCAAGTGGAGTCGGAGCTCCGGCTCTAAATTCTGGGTTGACATCCAGTGGGATATTTGCGTCCGTGGGTGTGGGTGGCCCCCCCTCCTTGTATAGCTTGTGGGAGCCCGTAAAACCCTCCCGCCATAGGACTAACCGCCCTAATGGCTGGTTCAAAGATGGTTACGGTCACGGAATGAGCGTTAATCACGGCCATAAATCCTTCCACCACTTCATACAGTTCCCCAAAGGGAACAGTGTGAAGACACGTATGACGACGACATTGCTAAATAAATAAATGGAATTAAAAAAATTCTTTTAGGGCTTTTAAAAGTCTTTAAATTGCTTTAATTCTCTTTAAAACTACTTCAGATTACTCAAAATAATGTAAACATTTTAAAAAGTTTATAAAAGTTACCAAAATCTTCAAAAAACTTCCAAAAACCTATTTAAACTGCTGCTTTGCATGTAAAAAAGCAAAGCAGCTTGACAGAAACATTGGGGGCGTGTCCAGTGAAACTGAGACCTCAAGGGGCGTGTCTCACTTACACTGCACGCTCCTGGGTCCGCGCTGGCTGTGCTCCTGGGCGGCGTGACGTCATACGCTGCCCGGGATTCTTGCTTCAGTTTCTGGAAGTGCAGGCGTCCCTGGAGCTGATCGGCAGGAGCGCGGGGTAAGTGCAAATACGGGGCTTGCACGCGCTGCAAGCCCCGTTCTGGAATTTCTGGCCCATTACATTTGTGGAGTATGTGTCACTTATTGGGCCAGAAATTCCAGAACGGGGCTTGCAGCGCGTGCAAGCCCCGTATTTGCACTTACCCCGCGCTCCTGCCAATCAGCTCCAGGGACGCCTGCACTTCCAGAAACTGAAACAAGAATCCCGGGCAGCGTATGACGTCACGCCGCCCAGGAGTGCAGCCAGCGCGGACCCAGGAGCGTGCAGTGTAAGTGAGACACGCCCCTTGAGGTCTCAGTTTCACTGGACACGCCCCCAATGTTTCTGTCAAGCTGCTTTGCTTTTTTACATGCAAAGCAGCAGTTTAAATAGGTTTTTGGAAGTTTTTTGAAGATTTTGGTAACTTTTATAAAAAAATTTAAATGTTTACATTATTTTGAGTAATCTGAAGTAGTTTTAAAGAGAATTAAAGCAATTTAAAGACTTTTAAAAGCCCTAAAAGAATTTTTTTAATTCCATTTATTTATTTAGCAATGTCGTCGTCATACGTGTCTTCACACTGTTCCCTTTGGGGAACTGTATGAAGTGGTGGAAGGATTTATGGCCGTGATTAACGCTCATTCCGTGACCGTAACCATCTTTGAACCAGCCATTAGGGCGGTTAGTCCTATGGCGGGAGGGTTTTACGGGCTCCCACAAGCTATACAAGGAGGGGGGGCCACCTACACCCACGGACGCAAATATCCCACTGGATGTCAACCCAGAATTTAGAGCCGGAGCTCCGACTCCACTTGCCGGGACTGTCTGGAGCGGGGTTCGAAACCCTACCCTGATCTGGCCCAGCGGCGGGGATCCTACCGCTATGACAAACGCCCAATCCGATTAGCAACGTGAAATGGCAGCATAGGGCTCCAGTCACGGGGAGGGAAAAGGCGCAGGAAACGTATGGGTGTCACCTTTTGTGCGGAGTGGGCCTTTTGCGTAGCAGTAAGCATCCCCTCCGCTGGGCCAGAAGGAGTAGGGTTTTGAACCCCACTCCAGACAGTCCCGGCAAGTGGAGTCGGAGCTCCAACTTTAAATTCTGGGTGGACATCCAGCGGGATACTTGCGTCCGTGGGTGTTGGTGGCCCCCCCCCCTCAGATGGGTTGTGGGAGCCCGTAAAACCCTCCCGCCATAGGACTAACCACCCTAATGGCTGGTTCAAAGATGGTTACGGTCACGGAATGAGCGTTAATCACGGCCATAAATCCTTCCACCACTTCATACAGTTCCCCAAAGGGAACAGTGTGAGGATACGTCCGATGATGACCTCTTGCGCAATGCACCTCCTTGGACCCTCAGTCGCAGATGCGAGGGGGCAAGTCGTGCAAGTGTTAAATTTTTTATTTTATTGACATGTAAAATGTTGGCCCAATAATTCCCTTCCAAATGCGCTAGTACGGTCGGGGTACTTACGCATCTGGCCGGATGAAATGCCGGTTTTCAGCATGCAGAGTGCATGTGGGGAAAACCGGCATTTCCTGTCCTCTGAACGAAGGGGTTCAGAGGCAGAACGCGTGCGACTGCACATGCAGCGCGTGCGCAGTATAATTCGCCGCTTTCATTAATGCTTTCAGTGAGGTCCAGTCATTACAACTTACACATGAAAAAAGCATGGGTACAGTTGCTCCAGAGGCTGCGGAGGAAGATATTTCTTATCGTGGAGCTTCTGAAAGTATGTATGTCTGTATATATTCCTTTGCGTGTTATGTATATATTCCTTTACTTATGTGTATGAATGTATTATTTAATTATGACTTTCAGAGAAAGTAACTTATTGGAAAATCATAATTAAAAACATACATTCATAGTAAAGGAATATAAAACATACATACATATACGTAAAGGAATATATGTGGACATACATACATAACTCATTCTCACATTCCATTCACGCAGCCACAATTGCTCCTTCTACCTACCGTTCTGAAAACCCTTTAAAAAAAAAAATTTTAACTTTAAAACTTACTTAAAATTTCTTAAAATAACTTCCCTCCCTTTCCCAAACAAAAATATTGCATTTCAAAAGCTCCACGATAAAATATATCTTCCTCCGCAGCCAATGAACCACTTTACACTTGCTTTTTTTCAGTGTAAGTTCTGAGGACTTACCCTCACGGATTTCATGAATGAAATCCACGAAGTTCACTGCGCAAGCGCTGCCTGTGCAGTCGCACGCGCTCGAGGTCTGGAAATGCCGGCGTTCCCCGCATGCGCTGTTCCTGCTGAACGCCGGCATTTCCAACGGCCAGAAGCGTGAGTACCCCGAGCGCACTCACGCTTCTGGCCTGGAATTTCTTGTTTCTGTCTATGTGCAGAACTTTACATGTGTCTACATTAAATTTCCATTTTTCTGCCCACCTACATTTTTTATCTATCTCATTCTGTAATTTCTAAACTGCCTCTTCCAATTTTACTGCCCTTCCTATTTTAACGATTTTGCATTGAGTTTCTGAAACCAGGCCATTTCTATAAATTAGAAAAAATAGTGCTCCCAGCACCAAGCCATGGGCACCGTACTTAATAATTACCCCCAATCCCAAAAATGAGCTCTTTATGTTTTCTGCCCTTTGGCTGGTTTCTTCTCCATTCCCAGGGTTCACCTTGAATCCCCGCTACTTGAAATTAAACTTTTGGATAGAATTTGTCAACCACCTTTTGGAAATCAAGGTACAACATGTCATAGGGCTTCCTTCCCACAGTCCACTTTGGTTATCACTGCCTTGAAGAAGTCGAGGAGGTTTGTCAGGCAGAATCTTCCCCTTCTGAATCCATGCTGACTACTGTTTACTAGGTTACTATTGTACAGATAATCCTCAACTTTACTCCTCACAATGTTACATGGGATTAAAGTACGACTAATGGGTTTGCAGTTGCCTGCGTCTGTTTTGTTCCCCTTCTTGAATATGGGCACCATATCCAATCTGTTTCCAATCTACTGGTACCTCACCCGTGTCCAGTAAGTCATTAATGATTATCAGTTTCTTACAAATCTCCTCCCTAGTCTCTCCCTGCATTCTGGGATAAATATGATCAATCCTTGGGGGCTGATTTGTATTGAAGCCTTTTAATCAGCTTTAGGGCTTCCATCTTATTTATATCAAAGTCATTAATTTTGTTTAGGTTATCTCTGGGGAGGGCATGTTGCTCATGTCTTCCGTTGTGAATATGTGGACGAAGCATGTACTGGTCTCGCTAGATGTGCTCCTATCTAGTTATCCAGCAAGTTAAACACTCATTCAAAAAATTCCTCGAGAAGTCGATTTGCTGTTTTGAAGCTTTACTTGAACAAATTTGTGAAACTGTAAACAAAGACAAAGTATGTTTTGTACATAGAACTGAGTACTATACATTAAATGTTACATAAGACATAAACATATTTATAACAATAGAATAGACTAATTGTATAACTAACTAACATTTGAGCTAGACTTCAGTAACTACCAACTAATAACTTCTTATAAACAAGGGCCTAGAAATTGGGTATAGCCCCGCCAGCACGTTTGCGCCGAAAATTTTGCGCCCGCCGTGGAGCCAGTTGTGCCCGCCCCATATTCACTTTCAGCGCCCCAAAGCGGAACCGGGCGCTGGTACAGGGTGTGTCCGCCCCGCTTGGGGCGCTGAAAGTGAATTTCAGCGCTCCCGGTCCCGCTACGCCACCCGATGCGGTGCGGCAGGCTGCTGTACTGCAGGCCTCCCCCTTCTCTTAAGGGGGAGGTGCCTGCAACGGCCGGAGCCCCGATTGCAAGTGCCGGCAAAAGAGCCCGGCACAACGGAGAAGTGCCGGGCTCCACGGAAACCAGCCGGCAATACCGCGGGGGGGGGGTGGAGGAGGCCGGGGAAGGAGGTGCGGGCAGGCGGCCGCCGAAAAAGCGGCCGCCCCGCACCTCCACCTTAACTTGCGCCGCTAAGGCTGCAGTAAGGACCCGGTCTCCCGATGTTGTTAGCGCCCGCCACGGAAGAGGCGGCCGCTACTGAAGATGGGGATCGGCGTGGTTTCGGGCGGTACCGGGGCACTGCGCACACCGATGACGTCATCGGTGCCGGCGCAGTGCTACCGGCTAACGCCGATGTTAGGGCCCACCTAATTTCGGGCGCGACGCAACCTCCGGCGCAACCCACTCTTTCGCCCCTAATTGGGCGCAAATGCAACTGAATTTCTAGGCCAAGGTATTGTCAAATACTACACTGACAAAGTTGCTATCATGTTAACAAACAAAGATACTCACAGATATTGCGTTTGGCCTAGCATATATGAGATGAGATGGAATAAGATTGAGAATCCCTCATGGAAGATTCTCCATTACTCAGTAAGTTCTTCCTGGAAAACTACTTCCGGGGTCAAACAGGAAGAAAGGTCAAATGACCTCTGCTGTACACTAACACTGCTATACAATAGCTACCACCAGAGGGTGCTATCTGCATGTAATAAGTCCAGAACAAAGCAATCATTTGGAATATTTACTATTTTGTGTTCATACTCCGTTTTAATCCTGTTTGCACCTTTATGGTTTTCACCTCTTAGAATTGTTTACGGTTGTTTAGTCTCTGCTGCAATGCTTTTTTTGAGGTTCCTCTTTGCTCTCTGATCATTCTTTAACATATTTCTTCATTTTCTTATATTCATCACCGTGAACCCCTTTCCCTTTTTCCTTCCAGGATTTGTAGCGGCTATTTATTTCAATTTAATTTTTTTGTTTATCTACTCAGTGTCACATTTGTTTAGTCTGAGCTTGTTGGTTTTAAGAATGTATTTATCCTTTATGCTCAGGATTATACCTTTGAAAGTCTTCCATTTGTCTCTACTCTAGTTGTTGAGCAACTAACCCCAATTTATTTCCTTTAGTTATTCCCTCATTTCTTTGAATTCAGCCCTTTTAAAGTTATATACTGACTTCTGGTCTTGGGTATACCTGACCACTGATTCACGTTGAACTTGATCATTCTATGGACGCTGTCTTCCAGAGTGCGCCAACTTTCATTTCCTATTAGTTATCAGGGGCATTAATGAATACCAGGTCAAGATGAGCACTGCCTTTCCTGGCTGCCTTGATGCATGTTATATTTATCAACTCTGACTCTAAACCACTTGGGGTTTCCCAGTTTATATTTTGGTTGATTGAAATAACACTGAAATAACTTCTTGTCTCTGCTCACATACCCTTCCTATCACTTTGTAGAGCAAACTGTACTCCTTCTTATGCTGACCTGGAGGTCTGCAGCATATCCCTAGGCTTGGATTATTTTCATTTTCGAATTGCCTAACGAGAGTAGTTCACTGTGCAGCTTGGTCCCTCCCATAGAATCAACATCATTTACCTCCCCGTCCCAGGTGTCCTTGATGTATATGCCTATACCGCCTCCTTTTCTGCCCCCTCTGTTTTTTCTGAACACTCTATACCTTTGAATGCTAAATTCATTTCCATTCTCTCAACTTAGCTATGCTTTTGTTATTCCTATTACATCATAGTTCTCTGTTGTCTTCATAGTCTCCAATTCTGGCATTTTGTTTCCAGCATTCATAGAGCTGCAGCTTATAGATTTACCCCTTTTCATGTTCCTCGCTGTCTGCTTATTTCTGGTCTCTCATTCAGGTATTTCACTCTGGGTAATATTATCCATACTCACCAGTTGACTACCTTCTACCCTACAATCTGCCTCCTCTGGAATCCGGTTTTCTCCTGGCCCTCTCTCCTATCTAGTTTAATAGCTTTATCAAAAGTAATGGTTTCAGTATTCAGGCCTGAAGAATGTTGCCTTCTGTTTCTCTCATTTCATTGCTGTTTTTTCTTTAATGGCAACCGACACATAACAGGTCAAAGGTTGCTACTGGGATTGAACATGGAAAGGGTATCAAGGAGCTCCTGGAAAGCGTGCAAGTAAGAGAGAAACTGGGGCTGGAAAGGGGCAGGGGTTTGGGCTAAGCGGAATTGGGAGACTAGGGGCAGAAGGATAGGTCCTTAAGTTGGTTTATTGGAGGGAGCAGGCAAGGGCTGGGAAAGAATGGGAACTGGGTTTTGGAAGTAGAAACTTTTTATCTGTGTAAAATTGCTCAGGCCTTGTAATATATGCAGCAATTACATTCACATATCTGCTCTATCAAAAACTAAGGTGGGTTGAAAAAAATCGCAATGTTTATCAAACTCATAATTTTTCTGATTCTCTTTTGTAACCAGTCTATAGTTCCAGACGTTGTCAAAACAACTCAGCTTGAAACCACTATTGAACTCCGCTTTTTAAAAGTTTTCCGAACCTTCAGAGTTTTACGTTCTTTGAAAAGGATGAGAAGATTTCATCAAGTGCGGCTGATTTTATTGGCTATGACGAAAGCATTTAAGGTAATGGTATATTAATTGTCTACAACGGTGGGTGAAGTGAACATACATGGACAGCACAAGCACTTTACGTCTACAATTTAACACAAACATTGGCCCAGAAATTCGGGTTGGGGGCTTCCCACGGGTGCAAGCCCCCGACCTGCACTTACCTAGCGCACCGGCCGTTGAGCTGTGGGCCCGCGTGGGATTCCGATCCTGGGCCTCCTCCAACTGCCGGCACGCAGTGCTTGCGTATCCCAGGGGCGCAGTTAGTTCGAAGCATCCCCTGGGATCACGTGGGCCATGGGGAGCCAATGGTAGCAGGGAATGCTTCATTCATAAGTTTGACAGGAAGAGCTGTCAAACCTATAAATACTATAAGCCCCAAAACATCACTAAAACTTCAAATAATTTTTTTTTTTTAAATCACATTTTTAAAATAACTATAAATTACATGAAATAACTATTTTAAACAATAATTTAAATTTTTGAAAAAATTAGTTACATTTTCTAACGGGGCTAAAAATAAACTTACCTTTCTTTAAAGTATTTAAAAATAATAAACCTGTGGAAAAAATGTTTTAATTTTAATTAATTCACCACTTACCTTGATAAAAGCAGGCCTTGCGACTGCTTTTTAAAAGTGTAACTTCTGGAGACTTACCCTCCCGGAAAAACCTGGAAAAAAAACATAGGTTCGATGCGCACGCGCTGCCTCTCCGGCGCACGCGTTCCACCTGTCAACCCCTTCTTTCAGGGGAACGGAAGTGCCGGTTTCCCCCGCATGCGCAGTGCACGCACGAAACCGGCACTTTCATTGGGCCTACGCGTGAGTACCCCGTGCGTGCTCACGCGTTGAGACACGAATTTCTGGGTCAATCATTTATTTAACGTTCCATCTACAATATTTGTCAGAATCTTGGAATCCTGTTCAAGTATAAGCTGTAAACTCCACATCCTATCCATCACCAAGACCACTTGCTGCCACCTCTACAACATGACCCGCCTCCATCTGTAATGAAGTCCTTCTGCGACTGAAGCACTTATACATGACTTTGTCACCCCTAGACTTAAATACTCTAATGCTCTCCTTGCAAGCCTCCCATCTCCACCATCCATAAACTCTGTTGCACATATTCTGACCTGCATTAAATCGGTTTACCCATCCCACCTGTCCTCTCTGATCTACATTGTCTCCCCGTCCCCCAATGCATTAAATTCAATATCCTTATCCTTTTCTGTAATTCTCTCCATGGGCTTGCTCCATTCTATCTCTGAAATCTCTTCCGCCCTTTGTACCCTAATTCATTCCTATGACTCCATCCTTCACAGCATTTCTCTGCCTTCATCCCACCAATGATGGTAGAGCCTTCAGCTGCACTGCTCCTACTCTCTGCAACACCCTCCCTGTACTTCTCTATCTCTCTCATTACAAGTAGTCTCCCACCTGAATCAGGTGGGCACTCCAGACGCCCAGGACCCTACCCAAGATGGTGGCAGCCAGAGTAGCAGAATAACTGGGGCAATAAATGATCTACCGCCATTTTTGGGTTGCTACTGCCCAGTTTATACTGGGCAGAGGGAGTTAAATGTGCCCTTATTTGTCAGTAGTTTAAAAAATGAATATATATCAATATATTTTATTTAAAAATCTTCTACCCTGCCCACAAACCTTACTCCCTTTTGTAATAAGTTTTGGTCACGTTTGTCAACATTTCCCATTATAAATTGTTATGGCAACAAAGCCCATTAAATTGTTCTGTCAACTGTGCCAATTTGGTTGCAGGCTCTGGCTACTCTGTGGTTCAGTGGTGTGAGTTTATGATGTCTTTCCCAACTCCGTTGCCATCTTGTACACAAAAAAAACGTAGATCCATCAAATGACTGTGAGAAGCACCACTGGCAATTTACTGGTATTTTTATAAAAACTTTAATAAATGTCAATATGAGAAATGGGTGGATAATCCTACAATATTGAACTCTTAACTCCATCAACAACCACATGGATTTCAAGTGATTCCATTAAAATCGTCCAAGTGACTGTCAATGTTCCCTGTAAACTGCGCTTTGTTCTGCGCGGCCTGTTTCTTTTAATGCGCGGTCCCTTTAAATTTTGGCGCATGCGCGGTATTTACAATGTAATAGCCGGTAAGCGGCCTGCGCGGGACCTTGCAAATTACTGCATGGCTGCACACGCATGCGCACGCACCTTAGCGGAAACATTGGTGACTATGCAAGACCTTATTCAAGTGGTGAAAACACAAAGTAATTCAAAGTAGTTACATAACCAAACCCAATGGTAACACATTCTGCACTTACTATGCAATAATAAATAGAATAATTAAAGCTAACTTCTTGGATATGATTATATGTTAATTATGAGATTGCCCATACTTATATCTATAATATATAATATCTGTATCTACAATATATAATATAATCTATAACATATGAGATAACTATAGTCTGTGCATATTCCCTATTCACTTTTTCCATTATAAATTCCTCTGTACACCCTTACAATGGAAACTGCCTGCATGAAACTTGTCAGGCTGCAATTACAAATTCCTCCCCAGCGGAAGCATTACAGCATCACCGCTGGCAGGGAGGTGTAATGACATCACAGCAAGTTTACATAGGCAGTTTCCATCATAGGAATTTATAATGAAAATTCAAAAATAAGGACAAAATGTAGGACTTTGAAATGTATTATGTCCCGTTGGCCTGGTTTAGTATCCCCTACCCCTCGAATCCCACTTCACCTGAAGACTGTACTCCTTGTGTGCGACACGATGAGAGATCGACTAATATATGTATCTATATGCTCGTACCTAAAATTTTTGAATCCGCTCCACCGCCAAAACTGCAGTAGAGTAGGATTCCCGCACCAGCGGCCTCCACTTCTGACTCCACCAGAGTATCTGGGCAAGGTCAGCTCATTTAACTATTGTTGCTAGTGCCCATGCCAGTATGAGCACAAGTTGGGCACCTGCTTTGGGTCACGGGGTGAGTGGGATAGGAAGATGCATCACTGGCAAGCTGATTTGGGTGAGCCAATCATGATGCTTTAAAAATCCTTCAAACTGTTAGCAATTATCCTACTTTATAAGAGGACCAATTTACTTGATCCAACAACTGTCTTCTCCTGATTATAGTGATGTAATGAGGGGATGTATAAATGCGGGGATCTAGGAAACATGTGGAACAAACAATGTGATTATAATAGCAGATTTTTATTTTCACATAGACTGGGAGATGCAAAGCACCTCAATTCGTTCAGGCAATGAATTTCTAAAGTGTATCCAGGACAGTTTTCTGAAACAATATTTTTGAACTGACAATGGAACAAGCCATACTAAATTTAGTAATGAGCAACGAGACAGAATTAATGAATAATCTGACAGTAAGGGAGCATCTTGGAAACAGTGACCATAACATGATAGTCTTTGACGTTAAGTTTGAGAAGGAGAAAGATCACACATAAGCCAAGGTTTTAAACTTAAATAACGCTGACTTTGAAGGAATGAGACGTAAGCTGAACACGTTAAACTGGGCTGAGGTAAACCTACAGAAAAGCAGTGGGAGATATTCAAAGAAGTATTTAGCACAATACAAGACTAAATAAATGCCCCTAAAGAGCAGAAGTTCCACTTGTACAGTGAAGCATCCATGGCCAACATATGAGGTAAGACGGCGTATAAAACTAAAGGAACTGGCTTGCACAAATGCTAAGAAAAGTGGTAATCCACTGGACTAGGAGACCTATAAAAAGTAAAAGGACACAAAGAAAGTAAGAAGAGGGAATATGAAAAAAACTTGCAAGGGATATCAAAGCCAACAGCAAAAGTTTTTATGAATATATTAAGAAATTGGCTAAAGGAGATGTGGGCCCATTAAAGACAGACGCAGGTGATACTGTAGTGGGCAACAAGATAATGGCAGATTTATTAAGCGAGTATTTTGTGTATGTTTTCACAGCAGAGGAAGAGGATAAAATACCTGTGATAGAAGGGAAACTAAAATTAAATCAAGGGGACAAACTTATTGGGTTCAATATAAGTAACCAAATGGTAATGGAGGAAATATTGGGACTTTGGATAGATAAATGTCCAGGACCTGATGGTTTCCACTCCAGGGTTTTAAAAGAAGTAGGTGAAGAAATTGCAGAAGCGTTAGTCATAAACTTTCAAAGCTTTCTTGATTTGGAAATTGTGCATTTCAGTTAGAAATTTACTGATTTTGTTCCATTATTTAAGAAGGGAGGGAGCGAGAGACCAGGTAACTACAGATCCATCAGTTTAATTGCAGTTGTGGGGCCATTACTGGAATCTATCATCAGAGATAGAGTGACTGAGCACTTTGACAAGTATTAGCTGACCAAAGAGAGTCAACATGGATTTATGAAGGGTAGGTCATGTCTGACTAATCCAGCGGTTTTTTTTAAGGAGGTCACTAATAAGGTAGATAACAAAGTGTTTATTGATGCTATCTCAATGCACTTCCAAAAGGCACTTGATATAAAGAAAGACTTACATTTATATAGCACCTTTCATGACCACCAGACGTCTCAAAGCGCTTTACAGCCAATGAAGTACTTTTGGAGTGTAATCACTGTTGTAATGTGGGAAACGCGGTAGCCAATTTGCGCACAGCAAGGTCCCACAAACAGCAATGTGATAATGACCAGATAACCTGTTTTTTTGTTATGTTGATTGAGAGATAAATATTGGCCAGGACACCGGGGATAACTCCCCAGCTCCTCTTTGAAATAGTGACATGGGATCTTTTACGTCCACCTGAGAGAGCAGACAGGGCCTCGGTTTAACATCTCATCCAAAAGATAGCACCTCCAACAGTGCAGCACTCCCTCAGTACTGCACTGGAGTGTCAGCCTAGCTTTATGAGCTCAAGTTCCTGGAGTTGGACTTGAACCCACAACCTTCTGACTCAGAGGCAAGGGTGCTACCCACTGAGCCACAGCTGACACACATGGTTCCACACAAGAGATTATTAGTGAAAATGAGAGCCTTTTGACTTGGGTTGAAAATTGATTGGGAAGTGGGAGACAGAGAGTGGGGATAAAGGTTACGTATTCGGATTGGCGGGATTGGTGTTCGCCAGGGATCTGTTCTGGGGCCACAACTTTTATCATATATATATGTTAATGACTTGGATGAAGGAATATAGGGGGAAAAATTCAGTTGGTTGCGTCTCCCGTTAGCGCCTTAAGAGGGCGCTAACAGGACGCAAAGCAACTAGCGCCCGGGCGCGGCACTGCCCACACCTCCTGCAAAATTCAGCGGGAGGTTAGTGGTAGCGCCCTGTGGCGCTGTGCCGCTGGCGATGATGTCATTGGCATGCGCAGCGCCCTGCTCACGCCCCGGCCACAATCTTCGGGAGCGCCCCCTGACTTACCGCCGGACGCTATGTCCGACGGGGTCAGGGGGGGCGTACCTGCGGCCGGGGAGGCGCAATTTAAAGGCAAGGTGCGGGGCGGCCATTTTTGTTGCTGGCCGCCTGCCAGCACTTGCCTGCGCTCCCGTCCCAGACCTCCTGAAACACCACCTCCCCCCGCCCCGCGGAGTGCTGGCTGCGCTCCAAGAGCCCGGCACTTCTCTTGAGTGCCGGGCTCTTTTGCCTGCACTCCTGATCACCGGGGGCCCAGCTGGGCCCCAGGTCGCGCTGCACAAGGCCCCTCCCCTTTAAGAAGGAAGGCCTGCAATACCGCGGCGCGACGTGCTGCAGCGTGTGGCGCTGTGGCACATAACGCCACAATATTGACTCACAGCGCCCCAAGAGGGATGCGGGGTGCTTCCAGTAGCACCCCACTTCCCTCTTGGGGCGCAACCACTCAATTTCCGGCGCAGGGACGCTAATTTTTCCGGGGCGCTAGTTTTAGCGCCCGGCAAAGTTAGCATTGGGGCGCTACTCAATTTTTAGCCCATAGAGTTATATATCCCGGTTTGCAGATGACATCAAGTTAGGAGGCGCAGTAAATTGTGTAGGTGGGAGCAGGAAGTTACAAAGGGACACAGACAAACTAAGTGATTGGGCAAATCTGCAGCAGAATGGAGTTCAATGTGGGTAAATGTGAGGTCATCCACTTTGGATCCAAGAAAGATAAATTGGAATATTTTCTTAATGGTGAGAGAGTAGGACCTGTGGAGAAGCAAAGGGATTTGGGTGTCCATGTACAGAAATTGCTAGAAGCTAGCGCACAGGTACAAAATGTAATCAAAAAGGCAAATGGAACATTATCTCAAGGGGGTTGGAATTCAAAATTGAGGAAGTGATGTTTCACTTGTATAGAGCATTGGTCAGACCCCATCTGGAGTACTGTGTTTGGATTTGGGCACCGCACCTCAGGAAAGATATATTGGCCTTGGAGGAGGTACAGTGCATATTCACCAGAGTAATACCAGGACTTAAGGGTTAAATTACGAGGACAGGTTGCATAACCTTGGCTTGTATTCCCTTTAGAGTTTAGAAGGTTGAGGGATGATCTGTTCAACGTATTTATAATAAATAAAGAGAATCGATTGGGGGGGAGATGCAGCAAAATTATTTCCTCTGGTGGGACGGATCCAGAACAAGAGGGCATAATCTTAAAACTAGAGCAAGGCCATATAGGAGTGAAATCAGGAAGCATCCTTTCACACAAAGGACAGTGGAAATCTGGAACATCTCTTCCCTAAAAGGCTGTGGATGCTGGGTCAATTGAAATTTTCAGAACTGAGATCACTAGATTTTTGTTACATGTGGTATAAAGGAACGTGGGGCAAAGGCAAGTAAATAGAGTTGAGGTACAGATCAGCCGTGATCTAATTGAATTGTGGAACAGGCTTGAATGGTCTGCTTTTGTTCCTATGTTCAGGCACGTCCAGGCCATGACACTGTTCTGAAACCACGATGGTTTCTCGTTGGCTTCCAGATTTATAAGCTCTCGGGAAGTGGGAATTGTAGGAATTCTTGCTGTGGAGGCCATCCCGCCAGCCCTGCCTCTTCCAACATCATGGACCTTCTGTGGGGCATACGAAAGTTCCATCCATACCAGACCTCACCAGGATTTTGCCACTGTGCTTCTTTGGGATGTAATTCCAGCATTTCTGGATGCTGCCTGATTTTCCATCCCCTCCGCTGCACTCTTGGCAACTTTATCCTGGAAGCTCACCCCAGGACTCAAAGAAATTCAGGGCCATTGTACTTTTTTTAACGTCTTCTTGGATTTGCAAGCTATTCAGAAAAGGTAGTGATTTTAACATACCTTGACATCACTATGATAATTTTGCCATCTGCTCCCTGTGTACTTTGGTTAGTTTCCACAATGAGTATAAAACTAAGGGCAGGTGCTATGTTGTACTTACTTATGTGTGCTCCAAATTGACAATCAACTTTTTAATCTATTCTAGGCAATGACTTTCATCTTGCTGTTGGTGTTGATATTTGCTTACGTTTTTGCAGTAGTCGGCGTGTCACTTTTTCGGAGTTACACAGAATCTGATGACGCAGGATGTAAATATCAATCAGCTTTTCGGTAATTGCATTTCAAAAACTCTTTAAAAAATTGTATTAATTTAGCCTTTTTTTTTTAAACAGAAACTTAACCCTTTCCATACATGATTTACCTCAGTATGATAACTGTTAGGAGTGACCCAATTAGGTGCAACATTCTATTAATTCAGCCTAATTAGAAATTATCTAGAATTGTGAGGAATTCCTTTCTTAACCAAAAATAAAATTTACTGCCTTACGTGATTCTACAAAATCATTTAAAATACAATAAAACTCAGTCTCATCACCAATACTTCAGGTCAGCTATACCACCAGTTAGCAGTGGGTGATAGGTTTCTCTGCACTGTTCACACTATGGCATAATCTCAACACAGACACTCTACTTTAATAAAATCAGTCAATTTTTCTCCAGAGAGCGAAATGAAATGAACAGTAAAATGAGTGAAACTGTGATGCTGTGCCTGATTTCTGAGTTTGTCAATGTATGCAAAATTCTACTCCTGCAAACTTGTTCTCAAATCCGCCCCTTTTTCCACAGTTTCCCTTGGATCATTGGCGTAAACTGTTCTCTAATATATGATAAGGAAGGGAAGGTACCAACATGGCACATTTGTAACCAGGCATAATATTATGGTTAGCCCAGTCCCCTGAATCCAGCATTATGTGGCATGAAGCCTGTACTTCAACTACTGTGCAACAAGGCAGCTCCAGAGTGAGATTTTCTTGATTATTGAGCAAAGGTGCCAATAGATTAGATATTAAAAGTAATCTTTCGCAGGTTTCTGGCAATGAATGTTGCAGGACCACCCAGTTAGCAGAGAATACACTTTCCTGAGATGTACCTAAAGTGTTTGAATAGATTGCCAACAAATAGATTGCAAGTCCAAGGGCTTTCTGTTGATTCCGAGACAGCTTTCCTACTGGTGGAATAAATGCTGCTATTGGAAGCTACTTGTTTCTGGACTTCGTTGTGGCAGTAAAGATAGATTACTGGCAGTTCCGCAGTTCTCATTTCTCTAGCTGTTGAGTTACTACCAGAACTTAGGGATATAGTTGGGTCAGTGAACAAGGGGATAAATTATTAATGCTATTTAACTGTTATTCTGCCCTTGCAGCACGTTCCTATGCAGAGCTAGACAGGTAGCTAACAACTTGATACCTTCCCATAAAAATCACAAGGCTTGACTTTTCTTGTAAACTTTACTGAAAGATTCTTATTGTGAAACTGAAATACAATACAGAAGTGGAAGCATACATTAGTACACAAGCACATAACTGATATGCATACACAAACTTAGGTAAGCGTGAGCAACACAGTACATTTGGCATGTAACTTACCAAAACACGTGAAAACTTACTGTGAATATACATTTAGCAAACTGAAAGGCATTCTCTTACATTCACTTTAAATTAGCCCTGTACATAGTGCATCAAAATACAGCTACAAGTTAACCAGCTAGATACAGAGAGCGAGCAATTCATGGCTAGCTGTGTAGGTTTGCTTACAGAGAAAGGTTACAAACTAAACATTTTCTGCAAAATATAGTGTACACTAATCATCTATAACATTCTCAAGTACTTACAGACAATAGTGTCCAAGGCCAAAGCATAACAAGAAAATAATTGCAACACCATGTGTCGAGCTGCAGGTCTTGTGATATACAGCAATTTTACTTTACAGCAATTTTACTTTACTGCACTTTACTGTGCTTTACTGTACTTGCTAGGTACCAAATATCCACTAGGTGGCGGCACACAATGGGAATCGACCCAAATTACTCAAACCCCTGAATTAACTTGAAAACTAACATAAATTCCTAAAGGAAGGCAGCACACTCCCCGCTTGGTATAATTCCATTGTACCACTACAGATACAAAATAAAACCTAAAGAAAACGTCCTTTGGCTGCAAACATACTCAGAATCCTTTCTCTAGGTTTCTTCAGAAAGGAGGACTACGATCTCTGAGACTGGCCTCAGAAACACTTTGACAGTCCCCTCCTTGACAATCTTCACCTCCACCTTGCGGACCCTGTTGTCCCTGCTCGGCAGAGTTTTGACAACCAGTCCCACTGGCCATTCATTTCTGTGTGCTTGGCTGTCTTTGAAGAACTTGACGGCACCCACATCGATGTCAATCTCATCTCTGATCAACTCGTACAACTGAACAGCCAGCACAGCTGCACAAAGCTCGAGACATGGAATGGTGTGGGCAGGCCGAGGGGCCAACTTGGACTTCCCCATAACAAATCCAACATGGTATTTCCCGTCAGTGTCAGCTGCTCTCAAATAGGCCACAGCTCCTATTGCTACTGTAGAAGTGTCTGAGAAGATGCACAGCTCTCTTCTCTGTGTTGAAGACAGCGAGACTGGAATGTAGCACCTCTCTATGTGCGGGTCTTCGAGAGCCTTCAAGGACTCCTTCCATAGGTTCCATTTTGCTTCTTTTTCTGGGAGGAGTGGAGCATCCCACTCACTCTGATCAGATGAGTGTTCCCATACTAATGCTTTTCCTTGCCTTGTTATGGGAGCTACGAACCCCAGAGAGTCGTACAAACTGTTGACTGTGGACAGGACACCTCTCCTTGTGAATGGCCTTTCTTCACGGGACACCAGGAATGTGAAGCTGTCTGTTTCCAGGTTCCAGGAGAGCCCTAGGCTCCGTTGAAGGGAGAGAGGATCCACTCCAAGGTGCAAATCCTTCAGATCCTTAGCACGGTCCTCTGCAGGGAAGGCTTCCATCACCTGTCCACTGTTCGATGCTACCTTGTGTAGTCTCAGGTTGGACTCTGCCAACATCTCATAGAGTCATAGAGTAATACAGCACGGATAGAGGCCCTTCGGCCCATCGTGTCCGCGCCGGCCATCAAGCCCTGTCTAATCTAATCCCATATTCCAGCATTTGGCCCGTAGCCTTGTATGTTATGGCATTTCAAGTGCACATCCATATGCTTCTTAAATGTTGTGAGGGTTTCTGCCTCCACAACCCTTTCAGGCAGTGAGTTCCAGACTCCAACCACCCTCTGGGTGAAAAAGTTCTTTCTCAAATCCCCTCTAAACCTCCCGCCCTTTACCTTGAATCTATGCCCCCTAGTTATCGACCCCTCTACTAAGGGAAAAAGCTCCTCAGCATCCATCCTATCTATGCCCCTCATAATTTTGTACACCTCAATCATGTCCCCCCTCAGCCTCCTCAGCTCCAAGGAAAACAAACCCAACCTGCCCAGTCTCTCTTCATAGCTGAAGCGCTCCAGCCCTGGTAACATCCTGGTGAACCTCCTCTGCACCCTCTCTAACGCGATCACATCCTTCCTGTAGTGTGGCGACCAGAACTGCACACAATATTCCAGCTGTGGCCTAACCAGTGTTTTATACAGCTCCATCATAACCTCCTTGCTCTTATATTCAATGCCTCGGCTAATGAAGGCAAGTATCCCATATGCCTTTTTTACCACCTTATCCACCTGTTCCGCCGCCTTCAGGGATCTGTGTACTTGCACACCCAGATCCCTCTGCCCCTCCGTCTTGCCTAGGGTCTTTCCATTCATTGTGTATTCCTTTGCCTTGTTAGTCCCCCCAAAGTGCATCACCTCGCACTTTTCCGGGTTAAATTCCATTTGCCACTGTTCCGCCCATCTGACCAACCCATCTATATCGTCCTGCAGACTGAGGCTACCCTCCTCGCTATTTACCACCCTACCAATTTTTGTATCATCCGCGAACTTACTGATCATACCCTTTACATTCATATCCAAGTCATTAATGTAGACCACAAACAGCAAGGGACCCAGCACCGATCCCTGTGGTACCCCACTGGCCACAGGCTTCCAGTCACAAAAACAACCTTCGACCATCACCCTCTGCCTTCTGCCACTAAGCCAGTTTTGTATCCAATGTGCCAAGGCACCCTGGATTCCATGGGCTCTTACCTTCTTGACCAGTCTCCTGTGCGGGACTTTATCGAAGGCCTTACTGAAATCCATGTATACCACATCCACTGCGTTACCCTCATCCACACACCTAGTCACCCCCTCAATCTCTCTGGTTCTTGTCAGGAGATCTATTGCTTCTTCAGGTGTGGTAACCGAGGTGAGACCATCGTCAACATAGAACTGTCTCTCAACAAAATGCTTCGCATCGGAGCCATATTCTTGCTCACCTTTCTGAGTGGCTCGCTTCATGCAGTAGATGGCCACAGCAGGTGAAGGGCTGTTTCCAAACACGTGGACCTTCATCCTGTACTCCACCACATTCTTGTTGATGTCGTTGTCCTCATGCCAGAGGTAGCGGAGATAGTCCCTGTGGTCTTCTCGGACGATGAAGAACCGCAGAAGAACTCCCAACAAGGTGCTGTTCAAGTCTGGGCCACTGAGGAGTACATCGTTCAGAGACGCTCCTTCACATTCAGCACTTGAATCGAACACAACTCGTAACTGGTCCGGCTTTTGTGGGTGATGCACACCGAATGTTGGCAGGTACCAGTGTTCTTTACCTTCCTCCAGAGGTGGAGCAGGCTCGGCTTGGTCGTTGTCCAGCATCTTCTGCATGAACTCTATGTAATGGCCCTTCATTTCTAGCCTTTTCTCCAGTGTTCCCCTGAGTGAGCAGAGGCGCTTCATAGCTTGTTCCCTGTTACTTGGAAGACGGCGTCTAGGAGAGCGAAATGGTAAGGGTGCCACCCAGCTGTGTCCATCGTCCTGGTAAACCTCCTCACCCATGATGGTTAGGAAAGCTTTGTCGTCCATGGATAGTGCTGGCTTGTCATCATCCTTGGACCTTTTAAACACTGAGCATCCTAGGCTGTCTGTGCTCACAGTGAGGCCTGCCTCTTCCTCACAGGCAGAGGAGGTTGACCTATGATGCTGCGTCATGCCATCGTAGTCTTCCTTTACCTGGATCCTGTTTGGGCATGGGCTGAGAAAGGATGTGCGACCGTTGTGCAAGACGTTTGCTTTATAGACGTTGACATCCGTTGGTTTGTGGACTGTTCCCAAGCAAACTCCACCCACGAGGACCCATCCCAGGTCAAGCCGCTACGCATAAGGAGCATTGTGGGGCCCGTTGATTTGCTCACGCACCTTGTGCACCCTTAAGATGTCTCTTCCCAAGAGCAGGAGGATTGGAGCGTCCAGGTCCACAGCTGGAATCTTGTTGGCAACTGGCTGTAGGTGGGGCTGATGGCGTGCGACCTCTGGGGAGGGAATTTCCGTCCTATCATCTGGCATCATGTCACACTCAATTAAGGTGGGGAGGGGAAGCTGTAGTTTCCCATCCATGGACTCGATCATGAAGTTGCCAACTCTCCTACCCGTAGTCTCTGTTGTCCCTGAACAGGTTTTTAGCGTGTACAGAGCTGCGCTGGCCTTGACTTCAAAGAGATTGAAGAATTCTGTCTTCGCTAGAGACTTGTTACTTTGCTCATCAAGCACTGCATACATCTTGATTGCCTTCTCCTTTCTCCCTGCAGGATACGCTTTAACCAAGCAGATTTTGGAGCATGAGCGTGGGCTGCTTGCATTTCCACATACCTCTGTACACTTGGAGGTGACTGAAGAAGATGCGCTTTCGCTTTGCTCCCCGCTATCCTCTTTGTCGACCGCAGCACTCACGGTGGTCGAAGGAGGAGGACCTGGATGCAGGGCTGCGATGTGTTTTTCACTGTTGCACTCGAAGCACTTGATTGTCGCCTTGCAGTCTTTTGCCATGTGCATAGTTGACCCACAACACCTGAAGCAGATGCAATTCTCTTTCAGGTATGATTTGCGCTCATCAATAGGCTTGCCTCTAAAGCTTCAACACTTTTTGAGTGGGTGGGGATTCTTGCGTATTGGACACTGACGATCTGGGTCATCCACTTTATTCCCAGCAGAACTGGATTGGTTGACTGAGGGTTCGGCTGGAACATCTGTTTTGTGCACGCTCACAGAGGCTTTGTTGCTGTAGTTTGTGGGTTTCTCTGTTCTCGAAGGAGCGTAACTGCTGGAGGTGGAGAAAGTGAAACTTGGATCGTTCCTCACCTTTGCCTGTTGTTGGACAAACCTGGAGAAGAGAGAGAAGGGAGGAAATGCTACTCCGTAGTCCTCCTTGTACTTGGATCCCTTAGCTATCCATTTCTCTTGAAGGTTGATGGGGAGCTTTTCCACTATTGGGTTTACCCCACGAGCTGTATCCAAATATGAGAGGCCTGTCAGGTAACCTTCTCCCTTAGCACACTCCAGTTCGAGGAGAATGTCACCCAGTTCTCGAAGCTCGACATTATCTTTGTTGGTTAGCTTCGGAAAGTCCTCAATCTTCTTAAGCAGTGCATGTTCAATAGCTTCTGGTGTCCCATAACAGTCTTCGAGGCGTTGCCAAACCAGGTTGAGGCCTGCTGTGGGATTGCGGACATGCACTGAGCGAATTCTCCTCGCCTGTTCTGACGACTCAGCTCCGAGCCACTTTGTCATCAAATCTAGTTCTTCTCTGGCTGACAGATTCAAGTCCTTGGTGGTACTCAGGAAGGATGCTTTCCATGACCAATAATTTTCAGGACGGTCATCAAATTCTAGAAGACCTGAACTTAACAATTCTCGGCGGATGAGGTACCTAGCGAGGTCTTGTGCACCTTGTGGCTCGGGTAAGGACTGCTTGGCTGGATTGGCCGAGTGCTGTGGAGGTCTCTGCAGGTAAGTCTTACTTGTTTCTTCTCTTTTAAGCTCAGTGTCTCCGAAAACAGGCTGTTTGTTACTGTGGTGAGTGGCTGGTTCTGCGTCGAGATACCTGGATGTTTCCTTGAAGAACAATTTGGAGTGTTGTTGGACATACTCACTTGTACGTTGCACTGGACTGAGGGGCTGTTCTAGAACATATGGTTCATGGCTGTGCTCCCCGCCTTCGTTCTCCTCGCCTTCTTCATAAGCTGCAGCTTCAGCTTCAGCGGCAGCGGCAGCTCTCTGGCTTTGGAGAATGTGGAGACTAGCGTCGAGGTCAGCTCTCTGCTTCATCACACTAGCTTCTTTTTCAGCGAAGGACAATTGAGCCTGGGCAGCTTTTGCCTTGGCATGTGCTTTGAAGGCTGAAGGCTGCAGAAGCTGTCGATGACGACGGTCTGCTGGACCGCCGAGATGATCTAGAGGATGCTTTAGAGGACTGTGACTTGGCATCATTTGTTCGAAGAGGCTCATGCTTCTCGGTTGGCTGATCGACGTCCTCTATGGTATATTGTCTTCCTGAGCGTAGACTCATGGTAGCTGGGTGGTATCTTCTTGAGCCCGCTGTGCTGTTGTCTTTTCACTATTCTGCCCTTGCAGCGCGTTCCTATGCAGAGCTAGACAGGTAGCTAACAACTTGATACCTTCCCATAAAAATCACAAGGCTTGACTTTTCTTGTAAACTTTACTGAAAGATTCTTATTGTGAAACTGAAATACAATACAGAAGTGGAAGCATACATTAGTACACAAGCACATAACTGATATGCATACACAAACTTAGGTAAGCGTGAGCAACACAGTACATTCGGCATGTAACTTACCAAAACACGGTGAAAACACAGCTTACTGTGAATATACATTTAGCAAACTGAAAGGCATTCACTTTAAATTAGCCCTGTACATAGTGCATCAAAATACAGCTACAAGTTAACCAGCTAGATACAGAGAGCGAGCAATTCACGGCTAGCTGTGTAGGTTTGCTTACAGAGAAAGGTTACAAACTAAACATTTTCTGCAAAATATAGTGTACACTAATCATCTATAACATTCTCAAGTACTTACAGACAAATAGTGTCCAAGGCCGAAGCGTAACAAGAAAATAACTGCAACACCATGTGTCGAGCTGCAGGTCTTGTGATATACAGCAATTTTACTTTACAGCAATTTTACTTTACTGCGCTTTACTGTACTTGCTAGGTACCAAATATCCACTAGGTGGCGGCACACAATGGGAATCGACCCAAATTACTCAAACCCCTGAGTTAACTTGAAAACTAACATAAATTCCTAAAGGAAGGCAGTACAACTGTTGTCTGACTTTTAACTTTCTTGGTTAGTTCAACAATTGATGAAGATAAGAACAGTGAAAAGCAGGAAGATGATCAATGACATATAAGGGAAGAAAAATTGGGGGCAAGAAATATATATTTTTGTTTGCATTAATATTATGTAATAGAAAACAAGTAGCTTTATTTTATTTTGATTATTTTTACCAGTGGTATCTTGCATACATTCCAGACCCTTTTCCAGCTATTTACCTTGGACCATTGGTATGCTCTGCTCATAGATATATGGAAAGTACAGGAAGTTGACAAAATTGCAACTGGGATTTATATAATGTCCTGGATTCTGATTGGCTCCTTCATATTCAGAAATATAATTGTGGGAATAATGGGTAAGTAAAGCACTTTTGTATTTTTTAGTTCAGCATTGCCATGTTGAATAGACAAACTGGTAAGAGTCTGGTAATTTATTTGTTTAAAATAGCCACAAAGAGCAACAGTTTTTAAGAGCATTTTAGAAAGCTCATTCTTTAGCCCAGTCAATGACTAATTCTCTTGATTTAATATTAAGGAGCATACCTCAAAATATGTAGTCGAAGAGCAAAAAAGAAAGACTTGCATTTCTATAGCATCTCTCACAACCTCAGGATGTCTCAATTTACAGTCAATGAAGTACTTTTTGAAGTTTAATCACTGTTGTAATATAAGAAACGCGGCAGCTAATTTGCACACAGCAAGCTCCCACAAACAGCAATGTGATAATGAGCAGATGATCTGTTTTAGTGATGTTGATTGAGGGATAAATATTGCTCAACATCTTCAGGAGAGGGAAAGCAAAGCAAAAAAATAAGAAGGAAATGAGGGGGATTGAATGGGCTACAAGTTGGCTTTGCTTTGTTTAAAATTTAGCTCCAAAAGAGCAGTGCAACACTGCATTTGAAGCAGGTCTTATCTGTGAACATGACCAAATATACATGGGGGTGGTGGTGGTGACGGGGGGGCGGGTTGGGGGGGTTGGGGGGGTGGGGGGGAGATGACAGAAAAGCAGGTGTGGAATGTGAAGCTCCTACTGATCCCAGCCAGCTAATCTAACTCTACAGTTTATGTAGGGAGAAAAGGACCATCCAGTGATGATAATCAATGCTGTCACCTGGCTGGCAACGATTTTGTGCACGCGTGCCTCCAAATCACTGAGGGTCTGCAGCTCAGCCAATCCTCCACCCGTCCGGTGCTGGTGGCGCCTGTTATGAGATAGCTTGGCCTGCAAGAAAAAGGACAGCATCTGAGTGAATGTGCAGCCATGTGCTTGTCTGATGTGCCTCCCATAGTTGAATGGCCCTTAATGTATGCAGCCATGTGCTTGCCTGATGTGCCTCCCATAGTTGAATGGCCCTTAATGCATGCAAGGTGTGGAATGTGCATGTGTGTTTTGTGAGATGGCCATAGGTCTTGGATGAGTGTTGGGCATTTGGGGTTCTTAAACCCTCTGGGCACTGAGTGAAGTTGAGATGGAGGGATGTAGAGGTATTGAAAAGCAGACATTCAACCTGACCACCTGAGTGAGGTCGTTGAATTTCTTCCGACATTGGGTGTGGGTCCTGGGCACCATGCTCCTGGAGGAGACGTGCTGAGCCACCTCCCTCCACACTCTTCTGTATTCACGTGACAATGGCCTCCTGCCACTCTGTGGGTAGAGTATTGATCTTCAGCGCTCCACTGCGCCAACCAGAGCCACCAAGGCCCGGCCGCTGAAGCGCTGAGCTCTTTCCCTGGGCCTCTCCATTTTTCTTTCCATCAGATTTGATGTACAGGTCTCTCCAAGCTGAGATTCAAGGCTGCAATGAGCAGGGTGTGGCTGGAATGCAAGATCGACCCTCCCCTTTAAGAACTGGCCAGCGCCAGTCTGTGTTCCATCGCTAACTGACATCACCTGAGCTTCGCCAGCGCTCTGAGGTAGCGCCTCACTCCTCGGCGTTAGCACCTTAAGAGAGGTGTGTAGCGCCTGATTTCGCGCTCAAATCACCTCCAGGGGCGATAAAAGCCAAGTTTGCAGCCGGAGGCGATAATTAGCGCCAAGCGCTAAACTTTGGGCCGGCTGATAATTGCGCCCCAAACGGGGCGATACCGAATTTCTCCCCCACGGTCTTTTATCACATTGCTGCCGTGGAACCTAGCTGTGTGCAATTTGGCTCCTGCTTTTGCCTACATAACAACAGTGGCTACACTTCAAGAGTACTTGATTGGCTGTGAAGATCTTTGTGACAGCCTGAGGACATAAATGCAAGTTCTTTCTTTACTTCTCTGCTTGCAGAATGAGATGTCACCTCATAGAAGGGAGCAGATTGGAGGAGGTTTAAGGTAATAAAAAAACCTTAACTCATTTTGAGAAGGCCACCCAGGATATCATAAAGGAAATGGAGGATGGTGAAGTTGGAGGCCTTCCTGGAACTCGGGTCGGGTCATCGTGGTCCTGTCATGTCTAGTTTTCCTACGTAGTCACTGACACACAGGCCTATAAGTGTGTAAGCCAGTGGCTCAGCTGGTAGCACCTTCACCTCTGAGTCAGAAAGCTTGTGGATTCAAACCCACTGTGGGAAGATGGAACACAAAAATCTAGGCTGACACTGCAGTGCAGTAGTGAGGGAGTGTTGCACTGTCGGAAGTGCCATCTTTCAGATGAGCTGTTCAACTGAGGCCCCGTCTGCTCTCTCAGGTGGACATAAAAGATCCCATGGCACTACTTCGAAGAAGAGCAGGGTGTCCTGGCCAATATTTATCCCTCAATCAACATCACTAAAACAGATCATCTGGTCATTATTACATTGCTGCTGGTGGGAGCTTGCTGTGTGCAAATTGGCTGCCGCGTTTCCTACATTACAACAATGACTACACTTCAAAACAGTACTTAATTGGCTGTAAAGCACTTTGGGACGTCCAGTGGTCGTGAAAGATGCTATGCAAGTCTTTCTTTTTTCCTTCCTTCTTTCCTTCCTTTCTTTCCTTCTTTCTTTCTTTCTTTTCTCTTTCTTTCTTTCTGGAACATCACTCAAAATATATTGCAGTGACAGAACTGATTGAAGATTTTAATTTGATGCAACACTTGACATATGATCCGCCCAACTTGGTACACCAACAACGAGCACAACTAGCAGAATGCAAACAGAAAGTGCATTTTGTACATGGTATCCTCTATGTGTTAGCAGTAATTTAAAATTAAGTGAGAAATGTGCACACTTTACTGGACAATAACACAAATACTGCCAGCATAAGCCTTATTGCTAAAATTAATTCCTTGGCCATAATTTCAAAATTCATATGCAAAGATTTTCTGTAGCATCAATTTTTTTTAAATCACAGTGAGCAATTTTCAGACCATAAGGAAAGATCTAGCAGCACAAGTTCAGCAGCTTGAAGCCCAACGAAAGGCGGACCATTTTAAACTACAGATAATGCAGAGGTACGAGGCAATGTTATGTTATAGTTTGTATGATATTGAAAATATATAAAACACAGGTCACATAATAATATACTGCATTTTATATTTGCTTAAGTGATTTCTTTTTACTCAAAGTAACATATGTCATTTTTTGAAATGGGTAATTTTCCCACTTTTGGCATCCAGTGTTAGTATGAGAATGTTCCAGGTCAGGCACAGCATGGGTCATGATTCCTACTCTTGATTACTGTATAGTGATCCCGACTGGTTGCTATTTGTAGTTTTGTTTTATTAATTCATGGAATGTGGGCCTTGCTGGCAAGGCCAGCATTTATTGCTCATCCCTAATTGCCCTTGAGAAGGTGGTGGTCAGAACTGGAAAAAAGCAGGAAATGGAACAGATTTTTAAGCAAGTGTAGGGGCTGGGAAAGGGGGGAGGGGATGAAAGAACAAAAGCGAAGGTCTGTGATAGGATAGAAGGCAGGAGAGGTTAAGAGACATTAAGAGACATTCAAGGCGAGAGGAGATGGTAATGGGACAGGTTAAGAAACAAAGGATGGCTCTAGATGAAGTGTGAATTGCGCTGGCAGAATGAAAGACAGCTGCCCTGTGGGAGAGAAGAACAAAAGACACGGACAAAAAGTGTGGATATGATAGGGGCCGAGGTTATGATCTGAAATTGTTGAACTCTATGTTGAGTCCAGAAGGCTGTAGAGTGCCTAATCGAAAGATGAGTTGCTGTTCCTTGAGCTTACGCTGAGCTTCATTGGAACAATGCAAGTACTTTTGAAGTGTAGTCACTGTTGTAATGTAGCACAGCAAGGTCCGACTAACAGCAATGTGCGAATGACCAGATAATCTGTTTTAATGATATTGGTTGAGGGATATATCTTGGCAGGACACTGGGGTGGAATCCTGTCTTGTGTTGCCTGGTTTCATGTAGAGACATTGCCAGAAACCTAGGAGGAGGTCGTTGATCCTCATTTTTAGATGCAGATGTTATGAGATGGGGGAAACATAGATGAGCAGGCAAAAAGAAACTTACCTACTATTGTTACTCCTCATTTCCAGGAGGATGAGTCAGCCCTTGAGCTTAAAAGATGTTCTGGGAGTCAAAACGTAAGTGTTTTACAATTCTTATTTAATATATTAAAGCGAATGTCTTATATTGGCCTGTAATTTCTGATGCCTACGGGTGTGTACGAGCTGTGTACACACCTGTAGGGACCTCGCAAGTGCGCATGCGCTGAAAACCGGCATTTCCGATCTGTCAAGAATCCTGCTTTCTGCAGAACCTCCGCCCGCTGAAATCCCTTAAAAATCTTACGCCTGATAAGGCCTGCTTTTACCAGCATAAGAGTTTAAAAAAGTAACAAAAATTTTTTTTTCACTCATTTATAATTTTAAAATACTTTTAAAAAAGGTGTTTATTTTTAGCCCTGTAAAAAACTTCAATTATTTTTTTCAAAAAATGTAATTTTTGTTTAAAATATTTAATTTAATGTAATTTTAACTCATTTTCAAAACGTGATGGTTTTTTAAAAATGTATTTAATGTTTGGATGTCTTTTTTCAGTGATCCCCATTCATACTTTTGACAGGTCTACCTGTCAAGTGTATGAAGGGAGATTCCCTTCTTCCATTGGTTCCCCATGGCCCTCGTGATCCCAGGGACGCTTGCGAACCGCTTGCGCCCCTGGGATACGTGGGCCCTGCGCATTTTGTCGTGGAGAGGCCCAGGAGCGGAAATGGCCAGACCTCGGGAGCCCTCAGGTAAGGGCGTAGATTTTTTCCAGATCGGGGGCCTCCGCACGCATGAAGCCTCCGATCGGAAAATAGAGTTTGCAGAGCTAGTCGCATTATGAGAAAGACAGTGTCATAACTGAGAACCATATAACTAGGGTGGGGGATATTAGACTAAGAAATGAAAATAAAACAGCTGTGCTTTCAAGCACTGGCTGAATTTTTTTTTTACAAACTTGACTGCAAGCTTTTTCTTGAGTACTTGCAACTTGTCACAACCCTCTAAGTTCTCACCACCAAAATGACATTTATTTATCAGCGTGACTCGGTGCTGCACATGATGCTCACACTTGTGGCATATTTTCACTGCCGTCATATTGCTTGTCTAAGGGATGCACTTTGATATTCTCATCCCTTGCAATTATTTGCCGCAGTGCTCTTGCATTGTGAATTTTTAAAATAATATTATTTCTTAGAAGGATTTATTACAATACAGTAATGCTGGAAATGAGTTTGACTCTAACTGCCTCAGTGTGATTTAGCGCTACAAACCATTATTCACATAAATGTGCCACCTTGGTCTCACTGGAAACAGATGAATCTTTATACTGTCATCTCCGAGGCTCTCACAGATGTTTCCATTCTTCACACAGCTCAATGCAACACCCTCCTCATCACAGGAGTTTGATTTGCTACTTTTTTTTTTACATAGGGGCTTGTAATTTTTTTTTTGCGTGGAGATTATCACTTTTTTCAGATGGATTTGTTGCCACACTCATTGAAGTGAATTCTTGTTTTTCACAGGGATTCAGGTGTGATTTTTAAAAATTTTTCATAGGATTCAACATGAGTCATTTATTTATCTGTTAATATTCTGTTTCATAATTCTCAACTGCACCACAATACTTCATTTGACGAACAAAATCCAACATGGGATAAAGGCTTTTACATACTGCTTGCTGAAAAACACAATTTTTTGGATCGGAAAGAGCTTAATGACAGGAGGCTGAAGTATATATAGCATACCATATTACAATAATTATGATAATGGGAGGGTAACATGGCAATGTGTTGATCGGAAGTACAACATTCTATCTGTAAGGTATGCTTTGTCTATCCTTTATTCTTTATTTGTCGAATGCCTGAAGTAGGCTTTTAAGTTCAGTAAATGTTTATGAACCTTTTTATTTATACATTAACTATAAATTAATTTGGATATTCCCATTGTGCTGTTGCTAACATAATTAATCACCAGCGTCAGTCATGTTCCTTAGCACTGAAATATTGTCCAAATGTTGCCACTTTGTCCTTATTAATCAGTTTATAAACAGAAAATGCTGGAAGACCCGCTGAGTATTTCTGGCATTTTCTGTTTATATTTCTGATCTCCAGCATCTGCAGTATTTTGCCTTTTTTTATTCATCAGTTTGGTGCCTTCATTTTTTTAATTTTAAAAAGGCTGATGATTAAATTCCTTTTGCTAATTGATTTTGTCTTTGATTTTGGATGAAAAGATGTCTGCAGATTGCAAAATAAGCAGCAGAAACTTACTCTGTAAAAGATGAGTTATGGAAAAGTTTCCCTGATGGCTCAGTGGGTACTGCACAGTGCAGAAGTGAGCCAACCAGACCGGGAGAGGCCTAGGTTCTGTCCTTGATCTATCCTGAGTTCAGTAATCGCAGCCAGGGTAACTAGTAGGGATGAAATGATTGGCCTTAGTGCTCCTAGGCAAAGGAGGACAAAAACCAGCCTGTTTGCTTCTGATTGTCATCCAGTGATTCCTGGTGGAAAGTCCAGATGTCTGGACACCCAGGAAATGAAATGCCTTCTGCTGATAATTTGACTGAAAAAATTGCCACGAGTGGAAAACGGGAAATCCCGCATTTTATTCTTGTGCGAATGTTTTCGTTAATATTATCAGCAGGAAGAATTTCACCCTTTTGGTGAGGAGAGGATTGGACTGGGTTGTGTGGTGCCCTTCACATAGTCCACCGATACTCATCACCTAGATCTGTGCAAAACAAATGGCCGCTTGGGTGACATACTGGAGGGTACTTGTGGAAATGAGCTCGTGCCTTCAGGTGAGAAGGGGAGACAACTGGAGTGGGGACAAACTAACTTATAACAGAGTGCATTGCTTCATTCAATTTCGACAACTTGCTGTATGCAGAGATGGACAGTCGGAATTGGAACTTAATGCTCCTAGCGAATTGGATTTTAGGACGAGCAGCCTCGGGAGTAATGCAAGTGATGTAACTTATAAACGCGGATCTAAAGGTAAGAAAGAAAATTACAGGTTAATGGAAACACATTTGAAATATTAATTTCCTGTACAGCTTTCAAAATGCACTAACATATCATAAATTGCAAAAGGACTATATTAGGCTTTTTCCATTTGTATGAAACAGACAATTTTTTTAACAATATAGATTGTTAAGTTCCTTTTGTAGAGTAATTTGCCTTGGATTTTGAATGCATACAAGTCTGCAGATTGCAAAACAAGCAATAAGAGTCTACATTGTTAAATATGAGTTTACCCAAGGTTAGATTGCTGGATGCTTAGCTAAGCATTTCAAGTTTAAATCTCCATCATTCCCACTTGAGTGTCCTTAAATGATGAATATCTGTGCAATTGTGAGGGACATGTCCCTCTTTGATAGTCATTTTCCATTATAGCACATTAGAGAAATCCTGTATATCCAAGTTAACAATGCTTTAAGTATTGTAACCATCTTGTGCTTGAATAACTAACATTTAAAAATGATGTTAAAGTAAGTTCTCGGGAACCGCAGGTCAGAGAACTGGGGCTGTTGAAACTTTATGTCAGATCCCTGCAAGGGCAGCCTCCCCACTAAGAGCTTCCTGTGACTGCTGCTCCCCGCTGGGCGTGTCGAATCACAGAATTGACCCTCATGTGCTTTTAGCAGTTAGAATGCCATGTGAAAGAAAGCACAAGTTAAAACTGACGTAAGAAAACTACTAGGCACTTGGTCTAAGCGTTAAGCAAAGCTTTAATCAACTTTTTTCCAACATGGAGGTCTAGTTGTGTCCTTCATTAGTTCCTGTTAAGAATGTCCTGCGCAAGCTGGGCCTGTGCCCGAGTATTTATACTCTCCCTGGACAGCGCCACCCACAGGCCGCTCAGTATTATTTCATAAGTCTTTCTTTCATGAATGACTGATTCATGTCAAAAACCACATTGGCTTCATTTCTACACAGACTGGAGCAGCTACGTTCGTAAAAATATAAAGCTGATGAAAAGTAACCCGGCAAGAGAGAAGGTTATCTGGCCAAGGGACTCCTTGTTTCGTTACTATGAACTACTAGAACAGCTCCAATACAATCTAGAGGAACGGAGGAATCTCCAACTTCTTGCAGGTCGGTGCAATCACTGGTGCTAAATGAACCTACATGTCAAACACTGACAACTTCATTAGGTCATGTAATCATAAGTGACAGAAATAACGTTACTAATAATTATTATAAACCAGTGTTGGGTGCCAGGGTTAAATATTGGGAAGACCGGATCCATTGTTTTCGGCCCCCGCCACAAACTCCGTTCCCTAGCCACTGACACCATCCCTCTCCCTAACATCTGGTCTGAGGCTGAACCACACTGTTCGCAACCTTGGTGTCATATTTGACCCTGAAATGAGCTTCTGACCACATATCCGCAGCATAACTAAGAACGCCTGTTTCCACCTCTGCAACATCGCCCGTCTCCGCCCTTGCCTCAGCTCATCCGCTGCTGAAACCCTCATCCATGCCTTTGTTACCTCTAGACTTGACTATTCCAATGCACTCCTGGCCTGCCTCCCACATTCCACCCTACATAAACTTGAGGTCATCCAAAACTCGGCTGCCCGTGTCCTAACTCGCACCAAGTCCCGTTCACCCATCTCCCCTGTGCTCGCTGACCTACATTGGCTCCCGGTTAAGCAGCGCCTTGATTTCAAAATTCTCATCCTTGTTTTCAAAACACTCCATGGCCTCGCCCCTCCCTATCTCTGTAATCTCCTTCAGCCCCACAACCCCCCGAGATATCTGCGCTCCTTTAATTCTGCCCTCTTGAGCATCCCTGATTATAATCGCTCAACCATTGGTGGCAGCGCCTTCTGTTGCCTAGGCCCAAAGCTCTGGAATTCCCTGCCTAAACCTCTCTGCCTCGCTACCTCTCTTTCTTCCTTTAAGACGCTCCTGAAAACCTACCTCTTTGACCAAGCTTTTGGTCACCTGCCCTAATTTCTCCTTATGTGGATCGGTGTCAATTTTTTTGTCTTATAATACTCCTGTGAAGCGCCGTGGGATGTTTTACTACGTTAAAGGCGCTATATAAATTCAAGTTGTTGTTGTTGATGTCTTAGCTCAGCAATGCAGAATACGACTGAGATGAGGAGAAATTTCTTCACTCAGAGGGTCGTGAATCTTTGGAATTCTCTACCCCAGAGGGCTGTGGATGCTCAAGGTCATCGAGTATATTCAAGACTGAGATCGATATATTTTTGAGCACTTAGGGAATCGAGGGATATGGGGATCGGGTGGGAAAGTGGAGTTGAGGTCAAAGATCAGCCATGATCTTATTGAATGGCGGAGCAGGCTCGAGGGGCCGTATGGCCGACTCCTGCTTCTATTTCTTATGTTCTTCATTTTAATTCATGATGAAATTGGAAAGCAGAAGCATAAGCACAAGGGTTTCAATAAAACCACCTTGGCTCTTCTGGTCTCCCAGTGACATGTCCCATACTCTGCACCAAAGGGTAGAAAGGTGATCTGCTGTCAGATCTCTGCCAGCGTTGTTTTCTAAATTAGGGTGACCATACGTCCCCGTTTTCCGGGGACAGTCCCTAAGCAAACGATGTCCACAGTTCAGGAAACTTGTCCCCGAATATGCGCGGGTTCAAATCAGGAGCCACGTGACCCTGAGCTGCCCTGTGGTCGGGCAATAAAGTGGGCGGGGTGGGTTCCAGTGGATGGGAGGGATGTCAATCTCCTGTTTCCAAACCAGTAGCAGGGGTGGACTCACGGTGGGACTTTAATTTATGCATGTGGTCGCAGTACGCATGCTCCGCAGCCCCCATCCCCAACCTCCGCCGCCGCCCTGCCCACAAATCCCTGGATAGTCCTGTGAAATTTAGTTGAGGAGAAATCAGCCCTGGAGCTAAAATGTCTGAGTAACAGGGGCTGCTGGTAAATAGACTAATGAGCGACGGCTGGAGCTGGGCCTTGTGGACGTCCCGGGAACCGGATCAGAGGCCTTGGATGGTGTGGGTGAGAGTCGGGCTGTGAGGAGGGGGATTGCGGCCGGCAGATACTGTGAACAGCGGCTGCATTAGTCAAGCGGAAAGCTCTGGCACTGCTTTTTGCAGATTCAGTTTACATCAAAATAACAAAAAAATTTGTCTCGCTACGCTACGCTATTTTCTGCCCTGGCTGCTTTGCTGTGCTCCCACCCTGTGTGTCCCCGGATTTGGGTTAGAAAATAGGGTCACCTTATTCTAAATTACCATTTAAAAGTTTCACAAGGGCAATGTGAGATGATTCTTCACTCTTTGCTCCCCTCTTCCTGTAGTCTAGCAGCTGAAATTTGCTAAGCATCTCCCCACTTAACACAACTAAGATCGGAACCCCAAGTTGGGAATCGTCTGCAGTAACTCCCACAGCACCTTTGGTAGCACGGTGCCTTGTAGCTCCAACACAGTAAATCACTGTGCTGCCATGTATCACTGTTTATAACAGGTTCCCAATGCTATTATAGTTCATATAAATATACATGTAGAATTATTTTTAGTTGTACAAGTTAAATAAAAAGTTCCAGGATCTGCAGTAGGTTCAGATCATGGTGCTGTGAACTGTTAGCCAAAAGTAATAGCAGGGATAAAACCTTACCCTACAAATGAAATTAAATCATCAGTCTACCTAATGTATTTAATACTTGTATTTTTGTTTTCTACAGCTCAGGCCCTCCTGAATATGCACGATGTGTAAAAAGACTTCAAGATGTAGGCGGCCAAAATAAATGCTCAAGAAAGTAAAATATATTGTTTAGTAAACTCTGTAGTGCTAATGTTTGTTAAATAAGTTATTACCAATATTGTAACACAACCATTTCAATTCTACTCGATCTGCCATCTATTTTATTTATACTTTTACTCTTGTTGCTATCAGTTTTCAGTCATTTCTCTCCTTTGTGCCGCACAACATTGAAAAGCATTTTGAGGGTAACATACTTGTTTCCACTCTGTTTTTGGGCAGGCCCAGGCCTCCACTTGGCATTTCCTTTCATGCTATAACTCAGGCACGATAGGCCCTGTGACACACTCAGGTGAATTTTTACTTTTACTGGCGGGCAGAAAACAGGCGTTAGTGGATCGGCCTGCTGATGTTCATTTCCATTGCAGTCAGTGGAAATGGTAATCGGGCGGGGTGCCAGACGCCAATGTACCCTCTAATTTTTTTTTGTGTGTGTGTGCGGCCCCTTTAACTGGCTGCGTGGCCCATTCAAATTTCTGCGCATGCACGGTTTCTTCCATTGAAAAGCCGGTGAGCGGCCTGCGCGGGACCTCCAGACCGTTGTGCGGGACCTCCGGACCCTGCGCAGTCGCGCAGCTTAGCAGCAACGTTGCCAGACAGGCGGCTGATCTGCTACCGCCCATTTTCCGCCCAGCGGTAAAAGTGAAAATTCACCCAGTCTGTTGCAATACCATTCATATAACAAAATATATTTACATGTATTGGAGAGGGTTCAGAGTAGAGCTGCAAAAATGAACCCCAGTGTAAAGAGAATGAGCTAAGTGGAAAGTTTGGAGAAACTCAACCTCTATAGTCTAGAAAGGTGGAGGTTAAGGGTGGACCTCATTGAGGTAAATATATTACTAAATGGCATAGACTTTTACTTTAAAGCAAGCCAAGAATGTAAGATCAGAGGGCACAACAACATCTTGCTTTCTGTGGTGCTCCTCAAGATGCCTCCAAGCGCTTTACCTTAAGGAGGGTAAAACAGTGAATGCCAAGCAGGAGGTGAAAAGTGGAAATGCGGGGCATGGTTGAGGAGAAAGATTTTGAGAGGTTTTTTGAAAACGCTAAGAGGAAGCATACTGAAGGGAATAAGGCAGTGAGGTGAAGGGAATTAAGCAGGGCATTCTAGAGGGTAGGAGCATCAAGGCTGAATGAATGGCCACCAGTAGTGGAGTAGAGAGGGCAAGGGGCCAGGAAAAGCCCATTGTTGCAGGAATGGGGTGCGGGGGGGGGGTGCGTTTTGCATGTGGGGACATAAGGCCGTGGAGGGATTTGAAAGTGAGGATAAGAATTTTGTAGTCAACCCATTGGGCCACAGGGAGCCAATGGAGGATAAGAGTGCTGGGAAGTAGGATTTACTGCAGATAAGGTTGTGGAGGGTCGAGGCAAGGAAGCCAGCTGGAAGGCTTTAGAGAAGTTGAACCTCAAGGTGATGAAGCCTAGATTAAGGTTTTTGTTAAGTCCGTGAATGATTGAGACACGGACCAGCAGGAGTGAAAACAAACAAGTCTTTACTGGTGGAAGTCAATAGCGAAACTAACAAACAGAGGCTCTCTAGCGCCTTTTTATACAGGGGTGGTCACTGCCGGTACTGCAGTCTGAGACCAATTATTCTCTTAAAGGTACATACACAACAATTCCTCCCCTTTTAGATAAACAGTACATAACATTCATTTAACAACTAAATGATAACTAATTACAATCACAATCACGGTTGCTAGATACATTGGTTAAGTTTAAGCAATTATAAGTTCAGTCTTTGAGGAGGCCTCCTGATTCTGTCTGGATAACGCCTCTTTGGGGTATCAGGTTCTTCTGGCAATGTTGAGTCGAGATCAATGTCGTTGTTTGGTTCATCTGCTTCCAATATCACCGATTCTGCGGTAGCTGCAATTGATACGTCGATTTCATTACCAGGTGTATCAGATCGTGGTGTGGAGTTGACGTTTTCCATTGACTCTAGAATCTGGTCAGCATGGCGTCTTACAATGCTCTCTCCAACGTCCACGGTATACATGAGAGGTCCTTGCCGTGTACAAATCGTTCCTGGCTGCCATTTCTCAGTGCGGTAGTCCCAGGCCAAAACTGGTTGACCTATCTTAAAACTCCTGGTCGGCCTTTCATTCATATTCTGAAACTGCCTGTTCTCCACATCTCTTCGGACGTTTGGCTTAACCAAATCCAAGCGACATCGTAGTCTTCGATTGAAGAACATCATGGCTGGGGTTTGGTTGGTAACCGCATGTGTCGCATTCCGGTAGGCAAACAAGAAGTTGTCCACCTTGTGTTGTAGGGGTATATCTTCATTACACACTGCCTTGATAGCCTTCTTGAATGTTTGGACAAACCTCTCGGCCAATCCATTAGTGGCTGGATGATATGGGGCAGATGTGTAATGCTTAACGCCATTGTTCTTTAAGAACCTCCGGAACTCTTCAGACACAAACTGTGGTCCATTGTCAAAGCAAATCTGTTCAGGCAGCCCATTCCTGGCGAATATGGTTCGCAAAACTGTGATAATTTTTTCCGTGGTGGTTGAGGACATTTTTATTACCTCTGGCCACTTTGAATGTGCATCCACCGCAATTAAAAACATCGAGTCCATGAAGGGACCAGCAAAATCAATGTGCACCCATTGCCATGGAGATGAGGGCCACTCCCATGGATGCAGAGGAGCTTGTGGTGGGGCGTTTTGGACCTTCTGGCATCCTGCACAGCTCTTGGTCATCTCTTCGATTTCTCTATCGATTCCCGGCCACCACACAAACGCTCTGGCTAAGTTCTTCATTTTTACCCCACCCAGATGACCCTCATGAAGCTCATTGAGTACTCTATCCGTCAACTTAGGTGGAATTACTACTCTGGATCCACACATCAAGGTTCCTCTGCACACTGACAGCTGTTCTCTTCTCGGCGAGAATGCTGGCAGCAGTGGTTCGCCATGTGCTGGCCATCCCTTCACCGTTAAATCATAGACCCGTGATAGTGTCGGGTCATTCCGTGTTTCCTTTTCCATGTTTGCATTCATCACAGGGAGACATTCGACTATGGTCGAGTGGAATAACTCCATTGGATCCACTGCAAGGTCTTCTTCTTCCACCGTTGGCAACGGTAGGTGTGACAATCCATCAGCATTTCCATGCTGTTTAGTTCCTTTGTACTCGATGTCATATTGGTGTGCCCCTAGGAAAAGGGACCATCTCTGCAGCCGTTGTGCCGTCATTATCGGTACGCCCTTCTGAGGGTTGAAAATGGAGACAAGAGGTTGATGATCGGTTAGTAGAGTAAATTTTTGACCGTGCAGATAGTGATTGAACTTCTTCACCCCCCACACTAGGCTGAGGGCCTCTCTGTCAATCTGGGCGTAGTTACGCTCGGCAGAAGTTAACAAGCGTGACGCAAAAGCTATCGGCCTCTCTAAACCATCAAGGAATTGATGTGACAGTACCGCCCCAATGCCGTAGGGAGACGCATCACACGCCAGCCTGATTGGCAGTGCTGGGTTGTAGTGAGCCAATACTTCCCTTGAAGTGATTAAGTCCTTACTCTTCTGAAAAGCACGCTTACAATCATCGCTCCATATCCATGCTACCCCCGTTCGTAGCAGGGCGTTCAGTGGGTGTAAAATTGTCGACAAATTCGGCAAAAATTTATGATAGTAATTCACCAACCCGAGGAATGACCTCAGTTGCGACACATTTTCAGGCGCTGGTGTAATGATATCAGCAAATAGTGATGGTGTTTGCCTGTTTGATTATGATGCCTTACCAGCATAGTTGCCTGATTGATTACTTATGCCTGACCAGCAGAGGGCATGTGACAGAGACAAGCAGTTTAGTGTTAGTTTCGTTTTAGATGGATTGCTAGCATGGTGTCTCCTGTAATGCTGTTAAAAGAATTGAACAAGCTTTAGATTAAAAGACATTCTCTTTCATAAATGTCTCATCATTGAACCCACAAAGAAATCAATACATGGTGTCAGAAGTGATTGAAAGAGATGAAGAGGAAAAATCTGAAGTTAAATCAGCTCTCCACATATTAGCAAGCCAAAAGAGGACATCGTTACTTACCATTGGAGAACAGCTAACGAAGTGAAAAAATGGAAGGATTACACCAACCGGCGAAGCTTCAGTTGACAGGTAATGTGGCTGAAAATTGGAGAAGGTTCAAACAACGTTTGGAGTTGTATTTATCAGCAACCGGAGCTGACGAGAAAAGTGATAAAATGAAAGCGTCACTGTTCTTACATGTCGTGGGTGATGAAGCGCTGAAGGTGTATAATAACTTCACATTCGCTGTTGATGGAGACAAAATGAAGCTAGATAAAATAATGGAACAGTTTGAGGCCTACTGCATACCCAAACATAACGTGACGTTTGAGAGGCACAGATTTTTCACATGTGTACAGAAAACGGGTGAGACTATTGATCAGTATGTGACTGAACTGAGAAACCGAAGCAAAACATGTGAATTTGGGGGACTGACAGACTCGCTGATAAAAGACAGACTGGTGTGTGGTATTCCAGATAATGGTCTAAGGGAAAGACTGCTAAGAGAGCAAAATCTAGACCTGGGAAAAGCCATAGCACTGTGTAGGGCCACAGAGACTGTGAAGTCGCAGGCAAAGGAGCTGTTCAGTGACAGTAGCTGCAACGTGGATGCAGTGAGAATGAACGGATACAAACCGTTTAACAAAAAGAGCGCCAATGTGAAAAAAGAGGCGTGGCCAGCGAACAAAAATGAAAGGGGCAATCGAAAGTCATGTAGTCGATGCAGTACACAGCATACACCAAAAAAGTGTCCAGCATATGGTAAAAAATGCAATAGTTGCAACAAAAACAACCATTATGCCCGTTGCTGTAAGAACCAAGCGCAACAAAGCAAGGTCCATGCAGTAGATGAAAGCGAGATAGAGGAGTTCTATGTAGATGTTGTGTCTGAAAACAAAAAAGAAAAAAGAGACTGGATGTTGACACTAAAAGTGAATGACATACACATTCCATTTAAATTGGATACTGGAGCACAAGTTAATGTGATATCAGAGACTGATTTTAAGAAAATTAGACCCAGACCAAAGATACATGGAATAAAAGTGAAAGTGACAGGATACTCAGGTACTGATATACCAGTGAAAGGAAGATGCATTGTCAAAGTAACACACAAGGACAGAGAGCACACGCTAGCATTAATCGTGGTGCCAAAGGATGTGCAAGCCATACTAGGTTTAATAGCCTGTGAGAGACTGAACCTGGTAAAGAGAGTCCTCATTGTGGAAAGCGAAGGAGAGACAGTCTATGATGAACTCATGAAAGAGTACAACGACCTATTTCAGGGTCTAGGCTGCCTTCCAGGAGAACACACGATCAGAGTAGATAAAAGTATGCCAACGGTCATACATCCATACAGAAAAGTTCCATTTGCTCTTCAAAAGCAACTGAAGGCAGAGTTGGACAGGATGGAAAGCCTGAACGTGATTCAGAAGATAGATGAGCCAACTGAGTGGGTGAGTTCCCTTGTCGTTGTGGACAAAAAGAATGGAAAGCTCAGAATTTGCCTGGATCCAAGAGATCTAAACAGAGCAATAAAGAGAGAGCACTTCAAGCTTCCTACACGTGAGGAAATCATGTCACAGTTTTACAATGCAAGTTTCCGACACTTTGCCAAAGAGTGGGACTTTGTCCACACAACGTCAAGTCCTCACTTTCCACAGTCCAATGGACTAGTGGAAAAATCGGTCCAGACAGTGAAAAGACTGATATACAAGGCAAAAGACAGTGGAACTGACTTCTACCAGAGCATGCTTGTATACCGCACAACGCCGCTCGAATGTGGTATGTCACCAGCCCAACTCCTTATGGGATGTCGGCTAAGGTCAAACCTACCCATCCCGGAGAACCTCCTGAAAACAAAAGAGGGGGAGAAAGTGAGGAAGTTCAAAGAACAACAGAAAGAAAAGCAAAAGTACTACTATGACAGAGGAACACAAAACCTACCTGAACTCCACACTGGTGACCAAGTAAGGTTCAAAGACAAAACAAACATATGGACTCAGAAGGGAACTGTCCTGAGTGAAGTTCAACCAAGATCATACACCATTCAGACGGATGAGGGTGCTGTTCTGAGAAGAAATCGTCGAGATCTTCTCATGGGACCAGCCACAGCAAGTCAAAAGACTGATACTGTTGAACAACCTGATCACACAGCAGGTCAAAAGACTGATACTGTTGAACAACCTGATCACACAGCTGAGAAAACATCATCTGAGGCAACAACTCAGATTCGAGGACAATCAATCAGAAAATCCTCAAGACACGTGAAGCCTCCTGAGAGACTCATTGAGCAAATTTAAGGACTATTGTTAAAGAAGGAAGTAATGTTATCTTATTCTTTCTTCAAGTTCTAGTGTATTTACATATTTCATGTGAACACACAAAGCAAGGTTAAAAAACCTTGATCATGATAATGATAATGTAAGTTCATTAAGTGTTACAGTTAAAATGCAGATTAATACAAAGAAAACATGTTGTTAGTTAAAAGTAAAATACTTTTGTTTTAAGAAAGGGAGATGTAATGATATCAGCAAATAGTGATGGTATTTGCCTGTTTGATTATGATGCCTTACCAGCATAGTTGCCTGATTGATTACTTATGCCTGACCAGCAGAGGGCATGTGACAGAGACAAGCAGTTTAGTGTTAGTTTCATTTTAGATGGATTGCTAGCATGGTGACTCCTGTAATGCTGTTAAAAGAGTTGAACAAGCTTCAGATTAAAAGACATTCTCTTTCATAAATGTCTCGTCATTGAACACACAAAGAAATCAATACAGCTGGGGCCTTAACAACCGCTTCAATTTTGTCAGGGGACTTATGTAACCCCTCTTCATCAATCACGTGGCCACAATACGATATCTGTTTCTTAAAAAATTCGCACTTGGGGCGGTTGGCTCGCAGCCCATGTTCCCGTAGTTTAGTGAGCACCTGTTCTAGGTTGTTAAGGTGTTCACTGTCATCTTCACCTGTTACAAGGATGTCGTCCAAGTAACACTGAGTCCCCGGAATCCCTTGCAGGACTTGCCCCATCGCTCTTTGCCATATCGCCGGAGCCGATGCTACTCCGAATACCAATCGATGATACTGGTAAAGACCTTTGTGAGTGTTTATCGTGAGATACTTCCTAGAGGACTCTTCAACCTCCATCTGCAAATATGCTTGTGCTAGGTCAATTTTTGTAAAACGCTTCCCTCCAGACAGTGAGGCGAAGATGTCTTCTATCCTTGGAAGAGGATATTGTACTGTGTGAAGGACAGGGTTCACGGTCACCTTGAAATACCCACAGATGCAAATCTTCCTTGGCTCTCCGGGCTTATTGCTTAATGTTTTCTTCATGACAGGAACGATGGGTGTCGCCCACTCGCTCCAGTCGACCTTAGACAACACGCCCGCCTTCTCCAGACTCTCCAGCTCTGCCTCGACGGCTGGGCGAATTGCATATGGTACCGGTCTTGCTTTGAAAAACTTGGGAACTGCATTCTCTTTTTTTAATCGAGGCGGTTACGCCTTTAAGCGTGCCCAGTTCTTGTTGAAATACCTCTTTGGCGTTAGCTAAGATTGTTGACAATCGTCCAGGAGTGACGTCTTCATCTTTTTTACCGTCCACCGTCATTGCATGAATGGAATGCCAATCTAAGTTTATCTTCCTGATCCATTCCCATCCCAATAACGGTGATCCACCATTTGGCAGTATGTAGAGATACAATTTCCGTATTTTCTTGCCATTGTATTCGACAGGCACCCTTATTTTTCCTCTGGGGTATACTTTTTGCCCCGTATACGTCGTCAAGACGATGGATGTCTCTCAAGGGTATGTGTGAAAATAGCCGCTCGTAGTCTCGTCGATTCATGACGGTTAGCACTGATCCTGTATCCAATTCCATTTTAACTTGGGACCCTGCTGTCGTGAGGGTGACCCAAATGGTTCGGTGATCCTCTTTTGCGATTACATTGTGAAGTTTGAGACAGCTTAGTCTCCTGTTTCCGGATTCACTATCGCTCATCTGATCTTCGGAACTACTGTCCGTCATCTTTTGTACTTTCTTGTACGGTTCCTTAGTAGCCTTTTTGTTGTCGCTGGTCTTCTTCCCAGACCTGCAAACTCGTGCAATGTGTCCAATCTTCCCACACTGTCTGCATATTTTGTCTTTGGACCAGCAGTCCTTCTGGTCATGGTTAGTTCTGCCGCAGCGATAACATTTTGCAAATCCCCGTGTCATTTCGTGGGTGCCGTATTCCTGTGGTTTTTGTTGAATTTCTGCAGCTCCCCTGGCTGCTGCTTCATATGATACTGCCACGCTGAAAGCCTTATCTAGCGTCAGCTCTTTTTCTGAGAGTAACTTCTTCTGTGTTCCTTCACACAGGAGTCCACAGACAAATTTGTCCCATAGGGTATCTGCCAGTCCTGCTCCGAACTGGCAGTGCTTTGATAGCTTGCGTAGTTCCGTAAGATACTCAGCATTGCTTTCATCTTTGTGCTGAGTTCTCCTGTGGAATTTAAATCTTTCTGCTATCAACAGCGGTGCAGGGTTTAAGTGTTCCTGTAGGACAGCAACAATTTCGTTAAAACTCTTCGCCTTCGGTTTGGCTGGAGTAATCAGGTCCCGCAATAGGCCGTATGTTCTAGCGCCCATTAAGTTTAGCAATATCGATGCCTTTTTCCCCTCCGCTATTTCGTTTGCCTCGAAATATACCTCGACTCTTTCCACATACGTGGTCCAGCCCTCTAATGTATTATCAAAAGCAGTGATACAGCCAGTCTTCGGCATCTTGCAAATCTAAAATGGTGCCTCCTGCGCTTTGCCTTCTTCCCCGATTTAACAAAATGGCGCCTCCCGCGCTTTGCCTTCTTCCCCGCTGTTGTTAGCGCTGCTTTCCACGGTTAATATTGATTCTTTTTCTTTTATTATTTTCCCGTCATGGAGCGGACCCTCTGGGACACTTCCCTCCCTCTTAGGTCCGAACGCTGCCCGGCTTCGAAGCACCGGCCGCGCCCTGTGTGCTCCACCCTCTCTCTCTCTCTTTGCTTCCCGACTCGCTGCCCGGCTGTGGTAAACCACTGTTTGTATTCCACTGTGTACATGCCTGTACATGTCTCGGCTGACTCCTCCCACGAGTCCAGGTATAAAGGTGACTGCTCCACAGTCCCTCTGTATTCTGGACCGGTCGACCACTCGAGGCACACCTTCATTCTCTTGTTAATAAAAGCCTGTTAGTTACTCGCTTAATCTCAGTCTTTTGAGTTATTGATAGCGCATCAATTTTATTAACAAGGTTTTTATAATGGAGAAGATCCTCACACCAGCATGCCTAGACTTAGACCATCGGGAGTCGGACGCATCCACCAAGTTTACTCACTGGCTGAGGTGCTTTGAAAAATTCCTGATCGCCTCTGCTGCAACGGTCAAATCGGACGAGGACAAACTGGATGTCCTGACCTCCAAAGTGAACCACCGAGTGTACTCGGTCATCCAGGACGCGACCTCGTACGCGGACGCTATCAAGCTCCTCAAGGACCAGTACACGCGCCCAGTGAACGAAGTGTACGCCAGGCACCTTCTGGGGAGTCATAAACAACAACCTGGGGAATCGACCGAGGAATACCTTCAGGCACTGTCTGTGCTTGGCCGGGCCTGTGGTTGTAAGGATGTAAAGGCCGCCGTGTACACAGAGGAACTTATCCGGGACGTTTTTGTAGCGGGCCACAGGTCCAATTACACCCGACAGCGATTGTTGGAGCAGAGTGACCTCGACCTCAACAAGGCCTCTGAACTCGCACTATCATTGGACGCAGCCTACCGGGGCATGGATGCCTACTCCTCTGCACCGTGGACGCCGCGGGGAACGACAGCCTGGGACACGGTAGGACCGTCTCATAGCGCCGTGCCACCCCAGCCACATCCCAGCAACGGCCCAACTACCACAGCAGTGTCCCAAGGCCAGACAGCAGTGCCCCAAGGCCAGAAATGCTACTTCTGTGGCCAGGCCAAACACCCCAGAGCGCGCTGCCCGGCGAAAAATGCTCGGGCTGCGGGAAGAAGGGACACTACGCCAGCGCCTGCAGGGCCAAAGCCACCCTGAACCCCAGCAGCGCCGCGTGTGGGCCGTGCGGGCCGCCATCTTGGGCCTCCCCAGCCATGTGCGAACCACCGGAACAGCAGCCATTTTGGACGCCTCCAGCCACATGGGGATCATGGACGCCGCCATCTTGGACGACAGCTGGGACGCAGCAGGCCCCCAACACCGCCTCATCTGATACCTGCAGCGACACACCGACCCCTACGCTGGCCTCCGTTACGCTGGACCAAGCGAGACCGCACCAGCTGGCCCGGTCCACAATGGACATTAAGGTAAATGGTCACGAAACAATCTGCCTTTTTGGCTCTGGGAGCACGGAGAGCTTCATCCACCCCGACACGGTGCGGTGTTGCTCTCTCCCAGTCCTGCCTGTGCACCAGCGGATTTCTATGGCCTCCGAGTCCCAGTCGGCGGACATTGGCGGCTACTGCGTGGTGACACTCGTAGTAGACGGGACCGTGTACGATAATTTTAAACTTCTGGTCCTGCCCCACCTCTGCGCTGCCGTTCTACTGGGGTTAGATTTTCAGTGCCACCTTAAAAGTGTTACGATGGCGTACGGTGGACCCCTCCCCCCACTCACAGTCCGCAGCCAGCAGCTTCCAAATTGCCCGCCATGCACCAGGTGTAACCTCTCCACACTCAGAGTCACCCCCCCACTGTTTGCTAACCTCACCCCCGACTGTAAGCCCATCGCCACAAAGAGCAGGCGATACAGTGCCGGGGACAGGGTTTTCATTAAAACCGAAGTGGAGCGGCTCCTGAAGGAAGGGATTATTGAGGGCAGCACCAGCCCCTGGCGAGCCCAGGTTGTGGTCGTTAAGACCGGCGAGAAGCAGCGCCTGGTCATCGACTACAGCCAGACAATAAATCGCTACACCCTGCTGGACGCTTACCCACTCCCCCGCATAGCTGATATGGTCAACCAGATCGCGCAGTACCGCGTCTTCTCGACCATTGACCTGAAATCAGCATACCACCAGCTCCCTATCCGCCCTGAGGACTGCCAGTATACTGCCTTTGAGGCAGACGGCCGCCTCTATCACTTCCTTAGGGTTCCCTTTGGCGTCACCAACGGGGTCTCCGTCTTCCAAAGGGAGATGGACCGGATGGTCGATCAAAATGCATTGCAGGCCACTTTCCCATATCTGGACAATGTGACCATCTGCGGCCATGACTTGCAGGACCATGACGCAAACCTCGAAAAATTTCTCTGCACCGCCAAACTCCTCAACCTGACGTATAACAAGGAGAAGTGCATATTCCGCACAACCCGCCTCGCCATCCTTGGCTGTGTTGTGGAACACGGAGTCATCGGTCCCGACCCCGACCGGATGCGTCCCCTTATGGAACTCCCACTGCCCCACTGCCTCAAGGCCCTGAAGAGGTGCCTAGGGTTTTTCTCCTATTACGCCCAGTGGGTCCCCTACTATGCGGACAAGGCCCGTCCGCTGATCAAGTCCACCTCTTTTCCCGTGATGGCAGAGGCCCGCTTAGCCTTCCACCGTATCAAGGAAGACATTGCCAAAGCCACCATGCACGCAGTGGACGAATCCATCCCCTTCCAGGTAGAAAGCGACGCGTCCGACTTTGCCCTGGCCGCTACCCTCAATCAGGCGGGGAGACCCGTGGCCTTCTTTTCACGAACCCTCCAGGGCCCGGAGACCAGACACTCCGCTGTTGAGAAGGAGGCCCAGGCTATTGTGGAGGCTGTGTGTCATTGGAGGCACTACCTGGCCGGAAAACGATTTACCCTGCTCACTGACCAGCGTTCAGTTGCTTTTATGTTTAACAACAAGCAGAGGAGCAAAATCAAAAACGACAAGATCTTGAGGTGGAGAATCAAACTTTCCACCTACAATTACGAGATCTTGTACCGGCCCGGGAAGCTCAATGAACCCCCGGATGCTCTATCGCGTGGCACCTGCGCCAGCGCGCAGATCGATAGACTGCGGGCCCTCCACAATGACCTCTGCCACCCGGGGGTCACCAGGTTCTTCCACTTCATCAAGGCCCGCAACCTGCCTTACTCCATTGAGGAGGTCAGGACCATGACCAGGAACTGCCAAGTCTGCGCTGAGTGCAAACCGCACTTTTATAGACCAGACAGGGCTCACCTGATAAAAGCCACTCGCCCCTTCGAGCGCCTGAGCGTTGATTTTAAAGGGCCTCTCCCCTCCTCCGACCACAAAGTGTACTTCCTCAACATTATTGATGAGTACTCCTGTTTCCCGTTCGCCATCCCCTGCCCGGACATGACCAGTGCCACGGTCATTAAATGTCTGAACGACCTCTTTACCCTGTTCGGTTTCCCCAGCTATATCCATAGTGACCGGGGCTCATCGTTTATGAGCGACGAACTCCGTCAGTACCTGCTCGCTAGGGGTATTGCCACAAGCAGGACCACCAGTTACAACCCCCGGGGGAACGGACAGGTGGAAAGAGAGAATGCGACAGTGTGGAAGGCCGCCCTGCTAGCCTTAAAGTCTAGGGGCCTTCCGACCTCCCGCTGGCAGGATGTGCTCCCCGATGCGCTCCACTCTATTCGGTCACTGCTCTGCACTGCCACTAACGCCACCCCTCACGAGAAAATGTTTGTCTTCCCAAGGAAGTCCACATCGGGGACATCGCTACCGCCATGGCTGACGTCCCCAGGGCCGGTCCTACTGACAAGACACGTGAGGACCCATAAAATGGACCCCCTGGTCGAGAGGGTCAACCTCCTCCACGCCAACCCCCAGTATGCTTACATTGCGTACCCGGACGGGCGGGAGGACACAGTCTCCTAACAAGACCTCGCACCCTCGGGGGCCGCAGTAACCCACTACCCACTACCACCCCCCCCCACGATCCGATATCCAGCCCCAGCAGACGGCAGGCCTGGGCCCCGCGACCCACTCGACACCTACGAGGACTGCACACCAGTGCCCCAGCCTACGCGGGACTCGACGCCGGAAGCTTCACTACCCCTGCCGTCGCCACATCGATCACAGCGGCAGACAAGACCTCCGGAGAGACTCCAATACACTAACTTTTAATACACTTCACCCCGCCGGACTCAATTTTAAACAAGGGGTGAATGTGGTAAACCACTGTTTGTATTCCACTGTGTACATGCCTGTACATGTCTCGGCTGACTCCTCCCACGAGTCCAGGTATAAAGGTGACTGCTCCACAGTCCCTCTGTATTCTGGACCTGTCGACCACTCGAGGCACACCTTCATTCTCTTGTTAATAAAAGCCTGTTAGTTACTCGCTTAATCTCAGTCTTTTGAGTTATTGATAGCGCATCACCGGCCCCGTTGAAAAGCCACCCGATCGAGCTTCAGCCCGCCGCAGCCCAGGAAGGATCAGAGCACGACCTGCCACCAGCCTGATTAGCTGGGAAACCACAGACCGAGGAACCCAGCCTGGCTCTGAACAGTCTCTCCTGCAAGTTTTCAAACCGATGATTGACGGTCGACGCCCGTTTCCCGAGTTTCTTTGGACTCTATTTTTTTTTCTTTCTTCTGGCTCCGACCTTCAACAACGTCGTCTGAGGTGCTGCCAAGTTGCAGGTAAGTTCGTTTCTTATTCGTCGCCAGTGTTAAGTCCGTGAATGGTTGAGACACGGACCAGCAGGAGTGAAAACAAACAAGTCTTTACTGGTGGAAGTCAATAGCGAAACTAACAAACAGAGGCTCTCTAGCGCCTTTTTATACAGGGGCGGTCACTGCCGGTACTGCAGTCTGAGACCAGTTATTCTCTTAAAGGTACATACACAACAGTTTTGGTGACAGGAGGGGAAGAGATGAGGATAGAGATGTGCAATGTTACAAAGGTGGAAGAAAGTCGACCTGGTAATGCACTGGATGTCCGGGAGGAACCTGAGCTTAGGGTTGAGCAGCACATAAATGATCCACGCCTCCTGACTGTCTGAGTTGGCAGGTGAGGAGGCTGATGAGAGTTTGAGACCAGAGGTGTGTAGGTGCTGGTGGGAGCCAAGAACAATGTCAACGGTTTTGCCAGTATTAATCTAGAGGAATTTTTGGCTCATCTAGATCTTGGTGTCAGAGTTGGAAAGTGTAGCAACAGCTTTTGGATCAATACAATAGCAAAATACTGCGGATGCTGGAAATCTGAAATAACAACAGAAAATGCTGGAAACACTCAGCAGGCCGGGCAGCATCCGTGGAGAGAGAAACAGAGTTAATGGGCTCGATTTTGCCAGGCCCGAGGAGGCGGGATTGGAGGCGTGTGAGGTGTTAAAATCGGAAAAAATGGTGGGCAGCTCCGATCCCACCTCCAGCCCGCCTCCGAGTTATTTTCCCAGAATCGGGGTTTCAGACTCATTTCCATCCCGCCTCCAAGAGGCGGGATAGGCCCTTAAGGCCCTTAACAACCAGTTAAGTGCCTCTATAATCCAATTTTGAGAGGCCTTTCTGAATTTAACACTTTTCTCCCGTGCTGGGCGTCTCCTCTGGAACACGCCAGTTAATCCTGGCAGCCTCACAAGTGGATTGCTTACTACCAGCTGCAGCTCCACCATTAAAAAGGTGCTTTCAACAATCATCATTTGCAGGTGGCAGAACTTTGTTGTCTCAGGTCTGGGGAACTTTTAGCGGCCTGCTCATTGTTGTGGAAGTTTGGAGCCTGACACCCATCTCCAGTGTGACCTCCTGGGAAACCCCTCTCCCCACCTTGACTGAGCGCTTCCTCAACTGAGGTATATACCAGAAGAATGGGAACCATTTATTTCCTTTCCTCCTGGACATCAGATTCGGACGAAGACCAGCCGCGGCAGCAGCAGAACCCTGAACAACAGCAGCACCAACTGCAGGAGCGCCAAGCTGCTGCTCACCCACCTGAAGCTGCACAGGCCAGAAGGCGCCAGCGCAGGGAAGCATGTCGCCGCAGGAGATACCCCCCAAACAGGGTCTACAGACAGAGGATGGGCTACCTCAACATGACTGAGCAGCAGTGCTAAAGGAGGCTCAGACTTTCACGTGAGGTAGTGGGTGACATCTGCGCAATGCTGCAGCAAGACCTGGAGCCCAGAGGAGCAGGTGCACACCCTTACCAGTGACCGTCAAAGTCACCACCGCAATTAACTTTTTTGCTTCAGGCTCATTCCAGGGATCAGCAGCAGACATCAGCGGCATCTCCCAGGCGGCCGCACACACTTGTATCACGCAGGTAACCGATGCCCTCTTTGCCATCGCGCACAATTACATCAACTTCTCCAAGGATCAAGCAAGTGTAACCGCGCGTGCGGTTGGATTCGCTAATCTGGCAGGCTTTCCAAGGGTGCAAGGCGTCGTTGACTGCACACATGTAGCCCTTAAGGCACCCCATCACAATCCAGGTATTTTTGTCAACTGCAAGGGCTTCCACTCCCTCAATGTACAGCTGGTGTGTGACCACAAGAAGGAAATTTTGCATGTTTGTGCCAAGTACCCTGGCAGTTGCCATGACTCCTTCATCCTGCACCAGTCTAGTGTACCTCCGCTCTTCAGTCCGCCAGACCAACTTTTCGGATGGCTACTTGGAGACAAGGGCTACCTCCTGAAGATGTGGCTAATGACGCCATTGAGGAGCCCATCCAACGAAGCTGAGGAGCACTACAACTCCAGCCACATTTCCACCAGATCCATAATCGAACAAACCATCAGCTTACTGAAGATGCGCTTCAGATGCCTTGATAGATCAGGTGGAGCCCTGCCATACTCAGCAGCCAGGGTCTCCAGAATCGTCGTGGTCTGCTGTGCACTTCACAACATGGCACAGCATTGTGGCTTGCAGATGCCTGAGGAACAAGTGGCTCATCACATAGCCTCCTCAGATGAAGAGGAGGAGAGCGACAATGAACAGCTTGCGGAGGCGCATCAACCAGCGGCAGCAGCACGCAAGCACATTGCTGCCCGCGATGCAAGGGACGCACTCATCTTGGCCAGATTTGCTTAGCCTGGCCAATCAAACAGTTATGCCTCGCACCTTCTTACCAGAGCATCGACAATGGCCAAGAACCTGCGGATTCCTATCACTCTGACCACCATACTGACAATTAAAAGTCGCCCTAAGCCCTCAATGTGGAAGTCCCATTTTCGAAATGACACAGGCCACAACTTCAACAGTTTGCCATCAGAATTTTTTATCACCGCAATCAATGGATAGCATTTAAAAAGTAAATACAACATAATACCCAAGTGACTACCCTTGTGACTACTTGTGCTTTAACTTCCTCTTGCGTGTGCTCCTACGTGGTGCTTCCCCTGTGGCTTCAGCAAATGTGAAGGCCCCTTGCTCACTTTCTTGCTGCTCCTGCCTCGACACCTTTGGTGGGCGTCCTCTGGAGTTATGAGCCTGTGAGGGCTCACCAACAGTCTGCTGCTCCTGCGGCTGTGCAGGGGCTGAGATGCTAATCTCAGTTGGGTGAGGACTCTGGTGGGGCTCTGACCGAGGGCTCTGCAGTAGCATGGTCATGTGAGCGCTTGGAGAGGAGCCCCCACTTCCTGGTTCTCTGCCACCAGCATCCCTCTCATGGGTCAGCCCCACTTCAGAGCTAGCAAGTGGCTTGACAGCACCTTGCTGCACTTCAGGGGGGCCATGAGGATGCATTTCTGCTCCTCAAGAGATGTCATCCTATTCTGAACAATGACCATGTTTTCAAGACTCTGGCGGCTTAGCTCCTCCATGGCCGTAGCCATCCTCTCCTGTACCATAGCCATCCTCTCCTCTACGGTAGCCAGCCTTACCATGGAGGTTGACATCCTTTCCGTGGTAATGCGATCATGCGCCAAAGCGTCCACAAAGGCCCTGCTCATGTTAGCGATGGACTCCTCCATTCGCTCCACACTCGCAGCGACCCTGGAGACAAAACCTGCCAGAGACTCCTGCACCTGTTCCTGGAGTTCCAGCACCGCTCTCCTTCTGGATGGACCCAGAGGCACAGGGTCGACATGCAGCAGAGCTGAGCTGGGAGATTCCTGCGCCCTCCGACGAGGATTCTCCACTGCTGTCCCTGTCTCCACCATCTGCTGATGCTCACTTGTGAGCTGTGATACACCAGGTGACAACTCTACTCTATGTCCCGAAGGTCCCACTGAGGTGCGAGTGTCTGTGCTGGTGCTGGGTGCACTGAATTCTGCTGACGCTGCGCCCTCAGAGGTTGCAGCTCCCTCTGAGGAGTCTGGATGCTCAGGCTCTTCCTCCTGGGGACGGGGGCTGTCGATGGTCCTGTGGGGGAGTAAAGGAAAGAGTTAGAGATGTGAGATAAACGTTGCATGCACATTGAATTGTGCAGATGATCATAAGTCAATCTGTTAGAGCATCAGAATCAGTATCAGTCACTCATGCAATGTCAATGAGAGAGATGAAAAACTACAGGAAACTCTTTTTTATCCGGGACCGGCGTGGTGCCGGTTTATCAAAAAGTCCGGATTACTGAGAGCTATAGTTAAAAAGTGTGGTAAACCACTGTTACCGTTCACAACCGTTCACTATTGTTACACTGTTGTTATCACTGTTTACACTGTTGTTATCACTACACAAGGTTACCTCTTGCCACGCACGCTGTTATACCTAGGCATACCTCAGCTGACTCCGCCCATGGCTCCGCCTGCTTGCCCAGGTATAAAGGTGACCGCTTGGCTAGTATTCTTCCTTGTTGGAACCGATCACCCACGAGGGTGGGCTCTGTTATTTAGCCAATAAAAACCTATAGTTACTACCTTAACTCGTCGCTTTTCATGGACTGAATTGATAGGTATATCAAAAGGTACGCTCTCCGTATACAGCAACAAACCCAGGCTTCCCTGTTGCTTAGCAACAGGTGCAGGAACAATGGCCACAAGATCCAAGCGTCCCTGTTGCTTAGCAACAGCTGCAGCCACACCCGATTGCACAGCCACAGATTGAGGAACGGCCAGTAATATGAAGTAAAACTTACCTGAACCTACTCCTGAATTTTGTCAGTTAACCGAGATTTCCGATTATTTAGGTGCCGGTAAATCGAGAGTTTCCTGTATTCTGTCACTAGCTTGCTCTGATGCGCCCATCTGTCTGTCCCCCACTTGCGCATTCTCCTCCACTCCCACGATCTCCAGGGCCACCTCCTCCGCAGTGGTGAGCTGGGCTATTGAGGGTGGCCCTCCTCCTGTCCTTGCCCTCTCCCTCTTATTGTGGGCTCTATTTTCCTGCAATGAGGAACACAAGTGGAGTTTGAGTGAGAATGAAGGAGTGAGTGTAGAGAATCCATAGCATAGATGCTTAGAAGGACACAAAGATGGAGTGAGGTGCCAAGACCAATGTTGTCATAGCATCACAGTGATAGGGAGTGTGAGGGCTGCACAGTCGAATAGTTAATTGAATGTGAACATACAGAGAAAGGGAATGGGTAAGGGTGCAGGGATGTAAGGGTGAAGTGGGATGTGGAGGAGGAGGTCGACAAAGGAGAGTGCTGGTGATGAGAGGCGATGGGGATCAGATTGAGGGTCATGGGGATGGAATACTCACTTTTCCTGTGCGGAGAAGGTCATGAAACCTCTTTTGGCACTGCAGCCAGGTTCTGCTGCACATTGAAATCGCATTCACTTCCTGTGCCACTTGCAGCCACACAGCTTTAGTCTGTTGTGGAGGCTTTTTGCTCCCTGAGGAAGGAAAGATCACTTCCTTGTTTGCTCTTGCTCCCTCCACCAGAGCTTGGAGGGAGGCCTCATCGAATCTGGGTGCACACTTTGGTCTGGTGCTGGACATAGTAGAAGTAGGAATCCCTCAGAAGTATGATGAGTAAGTTGAAAGGCTGAAAAAGAACCAAGGCTGCTTGCAGACCTTAAATCCAGCTGCATAGATGACGTCATGGGAGGCGAGTTTCAGTATCAAAAGACTCATTGGGCCAGGGGTTCCCACATGCTGGAAATCAAGTGCACAATTAGGGCAAAATCGCACTTTTGTCCCGCCTCACATCAGAGGCGGGGTCCTGACACGCCCCCAGCCCGCCCCCACTGACAAAATCCAGCCCAACGTTTCAGGTCTGGGGCCCTTCATCAGAACTGGAAAAAGCTGGCGACGTAACAAATTTTAAGCAGGTGCAGAGACAGGGAGGGGAGGAAGGAATTGAAGGAACGGTCTGTGCTAAGGTAAGAGGCAGGAAAGAAAAAATATTGCAAATGTGGTAGGCAAAATAACACAGCATGAAAAATGGGGGCAGGGGTTATAGTCTAACATTGTTGAACTCAGTGTTGAGTCAGGCAGGCTGTAAAGTGCCTAATCGAAAGATGAGGTGCTGTTCCTCGAGCTTACGTTGAACTTCATTGGAACAGTGTAAGAGGCCGAGGACAGAGAGGTCAGAGTGGGAGTGAAGCGGAGAATTAAAGTGACAGGCGACCGGAAGCTCAGATGCAGGATATAAAGCTAGGTCATTAGTGTTGTGTATGTAACCGTTTACCTTTAAGGGAACTATAGAATGTGACCGTTCGCCTTTAAGAGCACTACTTCAGGGTGGCACTATTTATTGGCTCATGTATACTGTAATACCGATAGTGACCACACCAGTATATAAGGGTTGTGATACGTTAACTAGGGCAGAAATCGCCCAGACCTCTGAATAGTAAAGACCTGTTTTGTTTGTACTTCTAAAGTCTCTGAAGTTATTTACTGCACAACCTACAGACTTTACAGTGGCGACGAGTCCGATCGTACCCTGCGGCAAGACTAACCAGTAGCAGAGAGCTTCAAAAAGAAAACACGAGGCTCCGTCTACTAAAAGTATAGTACTTACTGGAAGCTGGAAGATTAACAGCAAAGCTGCGGCAGCAACAGGCACAGATTACCCTGCTACCACATCTTGAGCGAGCCAATCAGCCTAAAACAAGGCGGCCGAAGAGACTGTGAGTAGTTAAAACAAATAAAAAAAAATTAAAAACGGGGTAGAAGTATTTGGAGGAGAAGGGCAAAGCATTCGGGTCCAACGGCGTAGGGTGACAGCCGGACCGCGGGCAATGTGAGAAGCCGTGCAGCAACCGCTGCCACGAAGCACTGAGCCTGCGAGTAGGCGCGGGAGTGTCAGAGCCGAGAGCCGCGCGAGCGGGGGAGCCAGAGCCGAGCGGGAGGCGTTGCAAGCCAGCGATCGCATCTCCAGATAAGGGCCGAGAGCCGCGAGAGCGATCGGATCTACAGATAAGGGCCGGCAGCCGCTTCGCGATCCAGCGATCGCATTATAGATAAGGACCGCACTCGGGCTGACAGACGGCGTCGGGGGACCGGGTGAAGACCGCCAAGCGCGGGAAAACCGCCATTGAAGTGGGCGGGGAGAGCGAGAAGCGCGGGAAAGCCGCCATTTTTCGGGGAAAACCGCTGAAGAAGAAGGAAGAAGCGGGAAGCCGCCATCTTGGAAATTATTAAGAATTTCAGAAAAGTAATAAGATTTTTCAGAAAGGCTGGTGTGTTCTCAAGAAGAGAGAAGAAAATTAATAATAAGTAAAGTAATACTTGTACTGTTCTCAAAAAGAGAAGAAGATGCCTAAGCGAGGAAATATTAATGACTTTAATGCAGAAATAGAAGACTGGGCCACGTATGTGGAACGCATAGAAATATATTGCGTAGCCAACGAAATTGAGGATGACAACAAGGCAATAACTTTGTTAAATTCGATGGGAGCAAAAACATACGGGCTTTTGAAACATCTAATAGCACCAGTTAAACCAGTGGACCAGACCTTCGAAGAGATCGTAACAGTGTTGAAGGATCACTTGAACCCCACACCGTTGATGCTGGCTGAACGATTTAAATTTTACGCCAGAACCCAGAGGCAAGATGAAAGCAATGCGGAATACTTAGTCGAACTGCGTAAGCTAGCGAAATACTGCCAGTTTGGAGGGAATTTGACAGAGGCGCTGCGGGACAAGTTCGTATGCGGCTTGGCCAAAGAAGGAACGCAGAAGCGACTTCTGGAAGAAAACGACCTCACACTGGACAGGGCTGTCCTCATAGCTTCATCGCACGAAGCCGCAGCGAAAGGGACGGCGGAAATGCAGCTAAAGGCGGCGGCACTCGGGGTGGACCAAATTACAACAAGCACTCCCAAATGCTACCGTTGTGGAAAGACAACGCACGACCAGAATCAGTGCTGGTTTAAGAACCAAGAGTGCAGGAAATGTGGCAAACTGGGTCACATCGCGAAGGTATGCAGGTCCGGAAAGAAGACCAACAAGCAAAGGAAGCCACCACCACAAGGAAAGTACAACAAGGTGCATCAGGTGGCTGAAAAGAGTTCAGACGAACAAAATTCAGACTCAGACCCAAACAGCCAGGAGCTGGATAGTCTGAGAATCCACCATGTGGGTAAAGTAACTGATCTACAGTTGATCTGGGTCACACTAAAAATAGCGGGAGTCCAAGTACGAATGGAGCTGGACACGGGATCAGCTGTATCCGTCATCAACCAAAAGGACTATCACCGGCTATTCTCTCACATACCCTTAAGAAATACCAAATTCGTATTACAGACATACACGGGGCATCATGTATACCCCCTGGGAAAAATACGAGTCAAGGTGAGAGATAGGGGTAAAGAACACCCACGAATGTATCTGTACGTACTACCTGAGGGAGGACCACCACTTCTGGGACGGGAGTGGATCAAGAAAATAGACATGGAATGGCACTACCGACAAGCAATGACGAGTGAGGACTCGGTGCAGACAAGCAGCTCAGACTCCGAGCCGGAAGACGATAAGTCCAGCTTATGTATGAAAAACAAGATTAACATGAACTCACGGACTAAGGTTGGGAAATCGATGGCGTGCATAAAGACAGAGAATTCTGAGTCTGTTCAAGCTACAGACAGATGCATTACGGAGGAACACCGGGCTAGAACTCAACGTTATGTCAAAGTACAACGACAATTAGAACAGTTGAGTGCCCGTCTCCTACAAGAGATGGAAAAGGTGAAAAAGTTCTGGGACACCGAATGGGAGTCCCTGGAAAGACAACAGAGACAGCTCGCTCAAGCAGAGAGCGACCATAGAGCCATCATGGCCAAGTACCAATCACATCTCCCTGAGGCTGTTCAGGAACTAGAATATACACAGAACGATCCAAAGGAAGAGGAATCTTCAGGAAGTCAGGATGGTATTCCAGTTCACCTCTACGACTTGTTGCAAGCAGAGTGTAACGAGTTGAAAGAACAGTATGAACAGGCTCGGACTACAATCCTGGAAGGGGTTAACTTGGCAACTTCCGAAAAGCTCGTGTTAGTGAAAGAACATGAACGACTAAAGGTTGACCATAAGCAAGAATTACAAAGTCTGCAGGAAATGTTTGATGAGCTTCAGGCCAAGGCTAACTCATCGTTAGGGATTCAATCCATAGGAAAAAAATTAGTGGTGGAAGACATACCAGAACAGGGAATACAGGATGTCCAAGAACTCGTTAAATTATTAAAGGAAACACAAAATAAATATGAAGCGGCAATGGCCGAGGTCCAACGACTTGAAGAACAGATGCAACTGGAAATCTTTTCAGTGGAAGAAAAGGGAACTGTAAGAAACACAGAGACCGTAAGAATGGGCCATGAACATGAGCTTAAATCGTCAGAGGAGAAGGGTTTGGAGCTCTCAAAAGTTATTGAAATAGCCGAGGTTGCAACACAGACTGAGAAGATGGCAGCAGAGCAACCCTTAGATACCAAAAGTACGCTGACTCATGTCAAGGTTGAACAACAGAACGCTGAAACAACTGCTCCGGTAGAGGGATTGAATAGTCCGATCAATCAATCTCCAAAGGAAGTTGAAGTATTAAAATCACAAATGAGGTCATTAGTAAACAACTTGCTGAAAGCCCAGAAAAAGTTAGAGGAAGCGGAACACGTGAAGAAGTCTCTTCAGGAAAGATGTCTGGATTTGGAACAAAAGCTGGCTGACGTCCAGCTGGGTAGGGAGGACATAGAAGACCCTCTCGCTGGCCTAGCTCAGGACGACTCCGAATATTACTATGTCCTGTCCTGCCCAACTTGTAACTTCGACTCCCACCATACAGAAATCATGGAGGAGCACCGAAAGTCTACGGAACATCGGGAGAAGGTGGCTCTACTACGGAAAAAGGAGGAAGAGAAGGAGGAACTGCGCATGCAGCTGGCAGCTGACAGTGGAGCCCAGAGAGTCTCCAAGAAGCAGAAAAGGAAAAGTCGAAACAGAAGATGACCCATCTGAACCATGATTACCTCTACCAGATCACACACGTGGTCCCTCCGAACGGAGCCAATTCAGTTCGGAAGTTCAAACTGTTAAACCCATGGAAGGACTATTGAATGAGTCACTCCAGCAATGTGAACCGACTACACCACAGAGACTGAATCTATGAACTGTTTTCCACAGAGACTGAATCTGTGATCTGTTTTGACATGAAGTTATATATGTTATTATGTTATGTTAAACATGAAGTTATATGACGTTGACTCCATCGAGAGTATATCTGTAAATTGTTATATGACGTTGACTCCATCGAGAGTATATCTGCAACCTGTTTATATAAAATTGAAGATTGTATGTTTAACGGGATTCTGTAAGTAATAAGCTAGGAAGGGAGGAGTGTTGTGTATGTAACCGTTTACCTTTAAGGGAACTATAGAATGTGACCGTTCGCCTTTAAGAGCACTACTTCAGGGTGGCACTATTTATTGGCTCATGTATACTGTAATACCGATAGTGACCACACCAGTATATAAGGGTTGTGATACGTTAACTAGGGCAGAAATCGCCCAGACCTCTGAATAGTAAAGACCTGTTTTGTTTGTACTTCTAAAGTCTCTGAAGTTATTTACTGCACAACCTACAGACTTTACAATTAGAGCACATATGGATGCTGATCCCATGCTTGTGGTTGATGTCACTGTGATGAAATATTCCATTCATCACTCATCAGTATTTCTCTGCCTGTGACTCTGGTTGGTTTCAGTTTCATTTCCATTGTATTGTACTGTGTGTAGGGCTCCGCCCATACCTGGCTCCTATGTAAGCTGGCCCAGCCTGCAGCACATCCAGTACGGCAGACCTCTGGATGGAAGATACATTCTCCTCTGTGTGTTACCTTCTAAGTCAATAAAAGCCTTGTTTTGTTTCGCTAACATCGAGTCTCGGATTTATTGAGGCACATCAATCACCAAGGATGTAGCATGTAGATAATAAAGGTGAGGGGACCGAGGATGGATTCCTGGGTACACCAGAGATGACAGTGCAGATAGAGGAGAAGCTGTAGTACGGCAGTTAGAAATAGTGATGTGGTTAAGAGCGGGTTTCTTGAGGAGGAACTGATAATGGTGGTCTTGAAGGAAATTGGGATGGTGCTGGAGGATAAAGACAGGTTGATGTTGCCACCAAACATGGGAATATAAATTTATATTCGTGAAAAGTAAATGTAAAATATTAGCAAGAACCTCTTCACTCAAAGGATAAAAAACGTTTTGAATAGTTTGCCAGGTGGCGCAGTGGAGGCAATAACAGTAAAATAGTTCCGGCTATAACTGGATGCTATAATGGGAGAGTTACGGCAGTAGAGGGATGACATTCAGTGGGTCAAAATGCTTTTTGTAATCCTTCACTTCTTTATGTTCTTATGTTATCTTTCTGAATTCCTTAGAGTCAGCACCATAATAGCCATCACCAATATACCAAAAACTTTGCAAAAGAAACACAGATTACAAGGAAAAACACAAAAAAGAATCAATGACTAAGTATAACACTTTATAAAAAAGCTGATTTAAATGGAAAAATATAAGAATTCAAAGGGTCTGTGTAGCAGGATTACAAAACATGATTAACCACTTAAAATAAAGAATTAAAAATGTTGTCATTATGGTACAATATTAATACTGCAATGCGTGTAACAAAATTATTTGGAATCTTGTCTGATGTAACATTTAAACTTGCTTACTGCTTATTTTGGCAGTAATCCTACTTTTGGTGTAATTACTGCAAGTTTGCATTCTTCATGGAGAATTAAACAGTTGTAATGGATTTACATATGATGACAAAGACATCAAATAAACCACAAACTAAGGATCAGAACTAAGAATAAAATATGCCAAGCTAGCACTATTGTGCACTCCTAAATCAATCAGATTTTGATGCATAGTTTAGTAGCTGCTACACTGGGGGACTAATAATTCATGACAAATCTGCAATATATATTGTGCTACATGCAGTACTGGAGAGGGATGATGTTGTTGAGGGGGGTCAAAGACAGAGTCTAATTGGTTAGAATTAAGGAACAATAGAGGAGCTATTACTCTACTGGGTGTATACTATAGGCCACCAAATAGTGGGAAGGTGATAAAGGAGCAAATTGGTACACAAATTACAAAAAGATGCAAGAATTACAGAGTAGTGATAATGGGGGACTTCAATTATCCTAACAGATTGGGATATTAATAGTGTAAATGGCAAAGAAGTGGAGGAAATCCTGAAATGTGTACAAGAGAACTTCCTTGATCAGCGTGTTTCCAGCCCAAAGAGGAAGAAAACAGTGCTGGATCTTGTTCTGGGGAATGAAGTGGGGCAAGTGGAGCTTGTTTCAGTGGGAGAGCATTTGGGGAACAATGATCATAATATCATCGGGTTTAGAATAGTTATGGAAAAGGACAAGGTACAATCAAGCGTAAAAATACTTAACTGGAGAAAGGCTAACTTCAGTGAGTTGAAAAGGGATCTATTCTGGGCCAGGTACAGGATTAGAATCAAATACTGGTAGGCAAAACAGTAATTGAACAATGGAGGGTTTTCAAAAAGGAGATGGTTTGTTTACAGAGTAGACACATTCCAATGAGGGGGAAAGGAAGGGCATCCGAAGCTAGAGTTCCCTGGATGACTAAAGATATAGGGGAAAAATTTGGTGGTGCCCCCTTTGGGGCGCTAACGTCGCTGCCCCGAAAAAGTTGTCACCCCTGTTTCATAAATTAAGTAGTAGCGCCCCAAAAAGGAGGCGGGGTGCTACTGGACAGTGCTTCCCCCTCCTTCTTGGGGCGCTACCAGTGAATTCCGCGGTGCTACATGCAACCGTATCATGCACGGCGGCACGTATCGCCGCGTCATTGCAGGCCTCCTCCCCCGATTAAAGGGACCACCAGGGAGCAGGGTGCCAAGAAAACCGACCAGCACTCAAGGAGTGCCGAGCTGAGCGGTCGCGGCCGGCACCCTGCATACAGAGGTAAGAAGGAGCAGGTGCTGGCAGTTGGCCAAAATAAAAATGGCCGCCCGGCACCTGCCCTTTAATTTGCTCCGCCGCTGCGGACAAGACGCCCCCTAAACCAGTCGGACATATCGTCCGGCGATAAGTCAGAGGGCGCAAGGGAAGTTTGCAGCCGGGGCACAAGCGGGGTGCTGTGCACGGCGATGATGTCATCACTGGTGGCACAGTGCCGTGGGGCACTACTGGCTACTGCCGCCGCCAACCTCCCGCTGAATTTCGCAGGAGGTGTTAGCGGCACCGCACCTGGGCGCTAGGGGCTTTGCGCCCTGTTAGCGCCCCCGGGGACCTAACAGGAGGCGTAAAGCAACCCAATTTTTCCCCCAAGAGGTTAAAATGAGCTAGAAAAAGGAGGCTTGTGATAATTATATGGTTCATAATACAGTAGAGAACCAAGCTGAATGTAGAAAGTACAGAGGAGATCTAAAAAAGGGAATAATAGGGGCAAATAGAGAGTATGAGGATAGATTAGTGGGTAACATAAAAGGGAACCTAAACGTCTTTTATAAACACATAAATAGTAAAAGGGTAGGCAAAGGAAGGGCAGGGCCAATTAGGGACCAAAAAGGAGATAATCTTGTGGAGGCAGAGGGCATGGCTGAGGTACTAAATGAATACTTTGCATCTGCCTTCACTAGTGAAGAGGATTCTGCCAATGTAGCAGTAAAGGAGGAGGCAGCAGTGATATTGGATAGGATAAAAATAGATAAAGAGGAGGTACTTAAAAGGTTGTCAGTCTTCAAAGTAGAAAAGTCACCCTCTCCGCATCCTAGGTTACTGAGGGAAGTAAGGGGGAAATTTTGAGGCTCTAGTCACAATCTTCCAATCCTCCTTGGAAATGGGGGTGGTGCCAGAGGACTGCAAGATTGCAAATGTTTCAAAAGGGGAGAGGGATAAACCTGGCAACTACAGGCTAGTCAGCCTTACATCGGTGGTGGGAAACTTGAAGACAATAATCCGAGACAAAATTAATTGGCATTTGGAAAAGAATACATTAATAAATGAAAGTCAGCATGGATTTGTTAAAGGCAAATCGTGTTTGGCTAACTTGATCGAGTTCTTTGATGAAGTAACGGAGAGGGTTGATGAGGGTAATGTGGTTGATGTTGTGTATATGGACTTTCAAAAGGCGTTTGACAAAGTACCACATAGTAGACTTGTTAGCAAAATTAAAGCCCATGGGATTAAAGTGGTAGGCTGGATATAACATTGGCTAAGGAATGGAAGGCAGAAAGTCGTGGTGAACGGTTGTTTTTGAGACTGGAGAGAAGTACACAGTGGTGTTCCCAGGGGTTGGTATTAGGATCACTGCTCTTTTTGATGACCTGGACTTTGGTAGACAGGGCATAATTCCAAAGCTGGCAGATGATACGAAACTTGGGAATGTAGTAAACAATGAGGAGGATAGTAACAGAGTTCAGGAGGACATAGACAGACTGGTGAAATGGGCAGACACATGGCAGATGTAATTTAACGCAGAGAAGTGTGAAGTGATACATTTTGGTCGGAAGAATGGGGCGAGGCAATATGAACTAAACGGTACAATCTTAAAGGGGCCGCAGGAACAGAGAGACCTGGGGGTTTATGTACACAAATCTTTGAAAAGTTGCAGGACAAGTTGAGAAGTCTGTTAAAAAAAGCATATGGGATCCTTGGCTTTAATAATAGAGGAATAGAGTGCAAAAGCAAGGAAGTTATGCTAAACCTTTCGAAAACACTGGTTAGGCCTCATCTGGAGTTCTGTGTTCAATTATAGGCTCCAAATTTTAGGAAGGATGTCAAGGCCTTGGAGAGGGTACAGAAGAGATTTACTAGAATGGTACCAGTGACTTCAGTTATGTGGAGAGACTGGAGAAGTTGAAGTTGTTCTCCTTAGAGTAGAGAAGGTTAAGAGGAGATTTGATAGAGTTGTTCAAAATCATGACTGGTTTTGATGGAGTAAATAAGGGGAAACTGTTTCCAGTGGCAGAAGGGTCAGTAACCAGAGGAGACAGATTTAAGGTGATTGGCAAAAGAACAAGAGACGGCGTGAGGTAACCTTTTTTTACACAGCGAGTTGTTGTGATCTGGAACGCACTGCCTGAAAGAATGGTGGAAGCAGATTCAATAGTAACATTCAAAAGAGAATTGGATAAATATTTGAAGGAAAAAATTTACAGGACTACGGGGAAAGAACAGGGGAGTGGGATTAATTGGATAACTCTACCAAAGAGCCGGTACAGGCGCGATGGGCCGAATGGTCGCCTTCTGTGCTGTATCATTCTATGTGAAACTGCTATGATAGACAAAACTATATGGATTCATTAACCTGGATTATGATAGAATCATAGTGGGAGTTTTGGCATTTGAAACCAATTGAATTGCTTATCGATTAAAGGGACAATACCAAATATGGAACAAGTTAAAGTTGCACTGTCCAATCACTTTGGGGGTAATTTTAAACCCCCAAACACTGGTGGGTTTGGGTTGGTTGGGAAGTTAACATTTTTAAAATTTCATACCCGACCCAACCTGTCTCCACCCTGCCCACTTCCGGTTTTAACAGAGGTGGGGCCCGGGAGAACAATCTGCTCTCAGGAGGCAGGGCAGTCACCGAATTCTTTTAAGGAGGCTGCGGGCCTGCATTTTAAAAGGTATTTTATTTTTAACTAATGTTGGCCGGGTTTCCCGGGACTAAGAAACTTGGCAGCTCAAAGGGAGGCGAGAAGGGCTGGATCCACACGGTAAGCGCATTTACAGCACTGTTTGTGGGCCAGGAGCGGCAGGAGGGTTTCCCCCAGGCCCAACAAACAAACCTCTTTACAGAAATAACAACAGAAAATGCTGGAAAAACTCAGCAGGCCAGGCAACATCCGTGGAGAGAGAAACAGAGTAAACATTTCAGGTCGAAACCATTCTATAGAACAGGTTTCGGGTCGAAACCCTTCTTCTGTAGAAGGGTTTTGACCTGAAACGTTAACTCTATTTCTCTCTCCACGGATGCTGCCCTGGCCTGCTGAGTTTTTCCAGCATTTTCTGTTGTTATTTCGGATTTCCAGCATCCGCAGTATTTTGCTAACCTCTTTACAGAGCCTGCATCGTCTGATCTCCCATTCCCACCCTCCACCACCCCCCCCACCCCGGCCTCCATAATCTGTCCCCACCGACCTCCACAATCCTCCCCCCATTTCCCCCCCCCCCCCCACCCCGGCCTCCATAATCTGTCCCCACCGACCTCCACAATCCTCCCCCCATTTCCCCCCCCCCCCCCACCCCGGCCTCCATAATCTGTCCCCACCGACCTCCACAATCCTCCCCCCATTTCCCCCCCCCCCGACCCCCACCCCAATCTCCCCCCAGGTGTTGGAGGCAGCTAAATTAGAGTCTGAAAATGAGGTCCCACTAGCCCGAACAAAAGATAAAATGTCGTTAACTTTGCCTGGTTTAAGCTTGTTCCGTTGTGCTGACTCAGGTCCCTGTAGCATTTATCGGCACAGTGGTTATACAGAGGCAGAGCAGAATAAATGAGTTCAGAGGAGAGCCTAGGCAAGAAAAGAGATAAATTCTAACATTCAAATCCTAACAACTGACATGACCTTCATATTGTGGAAAGTGTTCTTCTTCTTGCAAAATGAAATGGCTCCAATACATGCTGCCTAATGTTTCAAGACTGTATTTTGTTTTCTTTATATTCCAAATTTAAAAGGATAATTAACAATGCCTATTTGCTTGGCATGTAATTTTTATCACATTCCGACACCCCCTCACTGTTAAGTCTGTGTGTTATAGTGATAATTACTACACAGACTACAAGAGTAAATTCAACAGGTCTTTACTGGTTGGAGGTCGGGACTATTCTGAATACAATATTGCTACACAGTGCTTATATACCGGTGTGGTCACCACCGGTATTACGTATACAGCAGCCAGAGAAAGTAGTACATCTTTTAAGGTGGAACAGGCTTAAGTTCTCTTAAGGTGGAACAGGTTACATACACCACAATCCTCCCTTTTTAGCTTAACAGTCATATCCCCATTTAACATAACATAATAACATATATACATATATAACTTCAGGTATAACAGTTCAAAGGTTCAGTCTCTCAGGAGGCTTTCTGATGCGGCTTGGATAACGCCTCTCAGTAGTCTCTGATTCTTGTTGTTGAGGTGCCTCCTCTATTTGGTTTCCAATGTATTGGGTGTCATCATCATCAAGTACATTCCCTGCCGAGGTAGATGCTTCAGGTTCATTAACGTCTTCCACAGTTGTCTCTGTCACAACCATGGGTTCGACCCTTGCTCTCGACTCTACCAGTTGATCCGCATGACACCTTATCACATTATGACCAATATCTACTGTGTACATCAGAGGTCCTTGTCTGGCCCGAATTGTTCCGGACTGCCATTTTTCGTTTCCATAGCCCCTTGCCAACACTGGTTGTCCTACGTCGAAAGTTCGCGTGGTCTTGTTGTTAATATGCCGAAACTGTTTGTTTTCCACTTCCCTCCGCACATTTGGTTTTAACAAGTCCAACTTGGACCGCAACCTCCTGTTATAAAACATCATGGCAGGACTTTGGTTAGTCACTGCATGATCGGCGTTTCGATAGGACATCAGGAACTTGTCGACCTTGTGTTGCAGCGGAATCTGATCATCGTTCATGGCCTTAATTGCCTTTTTGAATGTCTGGACAAATCTTTCAGCCAACCCGTTTGTCGCCGGATGATATGGGGCAGAGGTATAATGTTTTACTCCATTCTTCTTTAAGAATTGTCGGAATTCTTCCGATACAAACTGTGGTCCGTTGTCCGAACAGATCTGTTCTGGCAATCCGTTCCTTGCGAATATTGTTCTTAACACCGCAATTGTCTTTTCTGAAGTAGTGGTATTCATCTTGATGACTTCTGGCCATTTGGAATGTGCGTCCACCGCGATTAGGAACATGGAGTCCATGAATGGACCAGCAAAGTCAATGTGTACGCGTTGCCATGGGGCTGAAGGCCATTCCCATGGGTGTAGCGGTGCTATCGGAGGTGCATTTTGCACTTTTTGGCACCCAGCGCAGCCTTTCGTTAACTCCTCAATCTGTTGGCCAATACCCGGCCACCATACATAAGCCCTAGCAAGACTTTTCATTTTAACTCCCCCCAGATGACCTTCATGCAGTTCGTTTAAAACTCTTTCCCTTAACTTGGGAGGAATAATCACTCTTGTCCCGTACATCAAGGTACCATGGCAGATGGACAGCTGGTCTCGCCTTGCCGAAAATGCCGGTAACAGAGGATCACCCCGTGTTGGCCATCCTTTCACTGTCACCTCGTGGACTCTGGACAGTGTCGGGTCGTTCCTGGTTTCTCTTTCAATACTTGCATTGGTGACTGGTAAACACTCGATGATGGTCGAATGAAATAACTCAACAGGGTCAACTTTCGTCATGTCTTCTTCTTCAGGTAGTGGCAGGCGCGACAGCCCATCAGCATTGCCATGCTGTTTCGTACCTTTGAATTCTATTTGATATTGATGTGCCCCTAGGAAAAGAGACCATCTCTGGAGACGCTGCGCTGTCATCACCGAAACACCCTTCTTAGGGTTAAAAATGGATATCAACGGTTGATGGTCTGTCAGAAGTGTGAATTTTTGGCCCTGCAGGTAATGATTAAACTTCTTCACTCCCCATACAAGGCTAAGAGCCTCCCTATCGATCTGCGCATAGTTGCGCTCAGCGGAGGTCAACGATCTGGATGCAAACGCGACTGGCCTTTCCGTGCCATTTGGCAACTTGTGTGAGAGTACTGCCCCAATACCATATGGAGAAGCATCACAAGCCAACCGAATAGGCAGTGTCGGGTTGAAGTGAGCCAACACTTCCTCTGAGGTGATCAATTCTTTGCTTTTGTGAAATGCCTTCTTACAGTTTTCGCCCCATTCCCATGGTACCCCTTTCTGTAAAAGAGCGTTTAACGGGTGCAGTGCCGTGGATAGATTTGGCAGAAATTTATGGTAATAGTTAATTAATCCTAGAAACGACCTCAACTGAGAGACATTCTCCGGAGCGGGAGCCTTTACAACTGCCTCAATCTTGTCAGGAGACTTATGAAGCCCCTCCCGGTCAATGACATGGCCACAGTATGAGATCCGCTTCTGGAAGAACTCACATTTCTGCCGATTTACTCTAAGTCCATACTCTTTCAGTCTGTTGAGCACCAGTTCCAAGTTTGCGAGATGTTGTTCATCACCATCACCTGTGATCAGAATATCGTCCAGGTAACATTGTGTGCCTGGAATTCCCTGTAATACCTGCTCCATGGCCCTCTGCCAAATTGCTGGAGCCGATGCCGCTCCAAAAACCAGCCTATTGTACCGGTACAACCCTCGATGCGTGTTGATCGTGAGGTATTGGCGTGACTCTTCCTCAACCTCCATCTGCAAGTATGCCTGCGCCAGGTCTATCTTGGTGAAGTGTTTCCCGCCAGACAATGAAGCGAAAATATCCTCAATCCGTGGAAGCGGATACTGCACCGTGTGAAGCACCGGATTAACGGTGATTTTGAAATCTCCACAGATGCGAACCTTCCCTGGATCTCCTGGCTTGTTGCTCGCAGGACGTTTCATAATGGGAACAGTGGGCGTAGCCCACTCACTCCAATCTACCTTAGACAGTACACCTGAACGTTCTAGTGCTTCCAGTTCCGCTTCAACAGTAGGTCGTATTGCATAGGGTACCGGTCTGGCTTTAAAAAATTTTGGTTGTGCATGTTCATCAATCTTGATGTTTGCCGTAATTCCTCTCAGTGTTCCCAGTCCCTGCTGGAACACCTCTTTAGCATCATCCAATATTCTGGACAATCGTTTAGGTTTGACATCTGTTTCCCCGGAATCTACCGTTAGTGCCTTCAAGGAGTGCCAGTCCATATTCATTTTCCTAATCCACTCCCATCCTAGTAGTGGTGGACCTCCTTCAGGTAGCACATATAAGTCCATTACTTGGCTTTCTTCGCCCTTGTGGACCACTTCTACCTCTATTTTTCCGATGGGGTACACTCTTTGCCCCGTGTATGTTTTCAATATAATCTCCGTATCCTGTAGGGGAATATGTTGGAATAACCTTCTGTAATCTTTCTTATTCATGACCGTCAATGCCGATCCAGTGTCCAATTCCATTTTTACTTGGACTCCTGCTATCTGAAGAGTGACCCAAATTGTCTGGAGATCTGCATCCTTACCAACGTTGTGTACTCTTAAGCTATCCAGTTCATTACTGCTAGCGTCTGAATCTGACTTCTGTTCAGTCAAACTGTTCTTTGTCACCTTGTGTACCTTTGCATATTTTCCTTGCGGTGACTTTTTGTTGCTGGTCTTCTTTCCTGACCGGCATACTTTAGCTATGTGGCCAAGCCTGCCACACGTTCTGCATTCTTGGTTTTTAAACCAACACTGGTTCTGATCGTGCGTTGTCTTTCCACAACGATAACATTTGACAGAACTCAAACCCAATTTGTTTGTACCGAGTTCCGGTGACCGTAGCTGCATTACTGCCGTGCCTCTCGCTGCGGCTTCGTGTGCTGCTGCCATAGTGACCGCCTTCTCAAGCGTCAGCTCATTCTCCTCGAGCAGTCGCTTTTGTGTATCCTGTTTAAATAAACCACACACAAATTTATCTCGTAGTGCCTCTGTCAGTCCCGTTCCAAACTGACAATATTTTGCTAGCTTACGTAATTCCATCAAATATTCAGCATTGCTTTCATTCTGCAGCTGCCTTCTGTCGTAAAATTTAAATCGTTCCGCTAGCATCAGCGGCGTGGGGTTTAGATAATTTTTCAGGACAGTAACAATCTCATCGAACGTCTTATCCGCCGGTTCATCTGGTGATAACAGGTGTTTCAATTGCCCGTATGTCTTCGCACCCATTAAATTTAATAATGTTAGTACTTTATCTGCATCAGGAATTTTATTTGCCTTACAATAATTTTGTATGCGTTCTACATACATGGCCCAATCTTCGATGTCACTATCAAAGGTATTAATGTTCCCATGTTTAGGCATCGTTGCAATTTATTGTATTTTTATGTTATCCAAGATGGCGGCTTCCCGCTCTTGTCGTCGTCCTCCGCCCACAAAATGGCGGTTTTCCCGCGCTTGGCGGTCTTCAACCGTCCCCCGACGCTGTCTCCGCTTCACCGCGGCTCTCGCGCCTTCAGTTTCCCCAGACGCTGCGCCTTTTAGCCCGAATGTGGCCCTTATCTCCGGTCGCGATCGATGTCCCCGCGCTGCGCCTCTCGCTCGAAAGCGGCCCGGCCCTTATCTACGGTCGCGATCGATCTCACCGCCCTTATTCCTCCGTCTTCCCAGCCCCGTCTGTACAGCCAACGCGGTTGACTTTCTGTCGCGTCGCTGCCCGGCTTACCCACCACCGAGGTAGAAAGAAGAAAGCTGACAGTCGCTGATGGAGGCTTCGAGGTCAGGATGTCTTCTGCGCTCCGGTTTCTCGATGCCTGCCGCTCGACGTGTCTTCCAGTAGGGTGATGAGGGTGGAAACCTCTCTTCGACGTCCTGTCTGTGGACGAAGCCGCCGTGGAAATAACTGCCGCAGGGTAAGAATCGGACTCGTCGCCACTGTTAAGTCTGTGTGTTATCGTGATAATTACTACACAGACTACAAGAGTAAATTCAACAGGTCTTTACTGGTTGGAGGTCGGGACTATTCTGAATACAATATTACTACACAGTGCTTATATACCGGTGTGGTCACCACCGGTATTACGTATACAGCAGCCAGAGAAAGTAGTACATCTCTTAAGGTGGAACAGGCTTAAGTTCTCTTAAGGTGGAACAGGTTACATACACCACACTCACCTCCCCCCCCCCCCCCAAATCCCCATCTCTCTCTCCCTCCCTCCCCTCCGCTCCCTGTTGCGGCCTTGTGCTGCAGGCTTTCCTGCCCGACAGGCAGTCGGCCTGTCAATCTGGCTAGCTGCCGGGTGGGAAACCGGCTGAAAAAATGTAAAAGATGTCCTGCTGTTAATTTCACCAGGACGTCTGGGAAACCCTTTCGGTTTTCCTGTCTGGAAATCCTCCGCTCGTCCCCGCTCTCTTTACGGCCTGAGTAAATATCGGGGCCTTTGTGTTTGTGTAACCTTACTGAAGACAAGCAACCTTCTATATGATAAGGACCAGTAAACAAAGACAAGGCACAACTGACAGAAAACTCCAGAAAGTGAAATTATGCAATACAAGACACTTCACAGGACACACATATCCAATGTTTTTCCATGCTAGATATAATGGCATACAGTTATCCTTCAACTAACACCACCAGAACAGATTAACTAGTCAGTTATCATGTTTAGTACTTGTGGAACTTTGCTGTATGCAAATTGACTGATGCATTTGCCTACATAACAACACTGACTAAATTTCAAAAGCAATCAAGAAAGGTGTCATATAAATGCAAATTCTTTCTTATATGTGTGTGTAATACTCAGATTCCATAATTATGTTTTATAAAAACAGAAGTTTCAAACCAGTTCTTTTAATATTAATATAGATATGCATCTGGACATTGCTGTTGGTTCTATTCATGGGTAAACTGAGGGTTACCAAAAGTTTCAGGGGGAATTTACTCCTGTCAGTTTGCCCACCATATTGCTGTTTTCAGTCCATGGGTATAACTGTGGGCTGTCTCTCGAACACAGTAGACTAGCTGTGAACTGTAACTAGGAACCAGCTAAGCACCTGAAGTAGCTGGTATTGAAAAGAAAGTGCTTACTTGATAAAGTTGCTGCAGTATTGCTGGTTAAAAGAGAAAAGAAAGACTTGCATTTCTATAGCGCCTTTCACGACCACCGGACGAATCAAAGCGCTTTACAGCCAATGAAGTACTGTTGAAGTTTAGTCACTGTTATAATGTATCTCTTAAGCAGTCCCTCGGAACCGAGGATGACTTGCTTCTACACTAAAAATGAGTTCTCAGGTGGCTGATGAGTCCAATGCGGGACCTACAGTCTCTGTCACAGGTGGGGCAGACTGTGGTTGAAGGGGCGGGTGGGTGGGGTGCTTGGGTTGACGCGCCCTCCTTCTGCTGTTTGTGCTTGGCTTCTGCTTGCTCCCGGCGAAGAGACTCGAGGTGTTGGGCGCCTTCCCGGATGCTTCTCCTCCACTTTGTGCGGTCTTGGGCCAGGGATTCCCAGGTGTCGGTGGGGATGTTGCACTTTTTCAAGGAGGCTTTGAGGTTATCCTTGAAGCATTTCCTCTGCCCACCTGGGGCTCTCTTGCCGTGTCGGAGCTCCGAGTAGAGCGCTTGTTTTGGGAGTCTCGTATCAGGCATGCGGACAATGTGACCCGTCCATCGGAGCTGATCAAGCGTGGTCAAAGCTTCGATGCTGGGGATATTGGACTGAGCGAGAACACTGACGTTGGTGTGCCTATCCTGCCAATGGATTTGCAGGATCTTGCGGAGGCAGCGTTGGTGGTACCTCTCCAGTGCTTTGAGGTGTCTGCTGTGCATGGTCCATGTCTCTGAGGCATACAGGAGGGCGGGTATCACTGCTGCTCTGTAGACCATGAGCTTGGTGCTGGGTTTGAGGTCCTGGTCTTCAAACACTCTCTTAATGTAGGTTATAATGTGGGTTACTGAGGGATGAGCATGTTTTGGCATCTAAACTTGGGATATGCAACAGAATTTGGGTGTTGTCTTTTAGGTCAATTTAAAATGATTGTATAAAGTAGTTTTGAACATTTCCTCCCACACTTGCTAATGAAGTGCAAATGTCCCTGCTATCTCTTGCAGTTGACAGCTTTAGGCCCGTGGTTTCCTTTTTCTCTCCTTGTCTTTGTGGGACTGATCTGAATGAAAGTAGGGCAGACTTTTGAAATTTGACTAAAGCCTAAGTTGGCAGTGCGTACCCGGTGTGTAATAATATATTTGAATAGTGGTGGTATGCAGGCCATCCTATTGCACATGTTTTGAAGTAGGAAATAATTGGTTTCATTCATTATACCGTCTTCACTCACATTCAGTGATCTGAGAGATCTGAAGGTCATTCAACTGACCCAGGTACTTGAAACGGTCCTAACAATTATGACTCTGTTTGTAGAGATGTATTACACAGTAGACATTTTCATTCACTACCTGGCAGTAACCTGAGCAAGTAGTCCTTCAATGTATTCAGCCAGTGCAATGACTTAACTAAGGAAAACAAACTTCCCCTAAGTGTGCAAACAACACAATTGCAAGATTCTCCTTTAACCCCTTCAGCTTAAACCCTTCGTCGGAATAGCATTTTTCCTGTTGGTTTTAGTAAAGTTTGTTAAATTCTGCCTGATGTGGTGTATGTCCAAAGTTTAATTTGTTTATTGGTATTTTTGAAGGGGAAATGTTTGGCAAAGCGTTTCACGTTTGGTGACAAATGCGCAATGCAATGATGCAAATCACAGTGAAATGACCCATCATAACAAGAATGACACACAACTCTTGTGCCCCTTTCTCCCTTACCGAACAAAAAGAGTAGCCAAATAATGGGCTAGAAATCCATTGGCATTGCGCCAGTTTTACTGGTGTAAATCGGACGTCTGTGTCTAATATGGCGGGCAGCGTGCGTGGAATATTCCGCCCCCCGCCATATTGCTAAAGGCTCCAGTAGGAGGCGTCCAGGGCCTGCCTGTGAAACGGGAGTTAGGCCCTTTGCATATGCAATTAGGAGGCCTAATGTCTGTTGTAGGACTCCTTTCTGAATTTGAGCTGTCCTCGGCACAGCCAGCACATTTGTCTTTTTTCCTTTCCATTAAAAAGTATTCCTTGATGTATTTGAGAGTGGTAACCCGGTGCAGTTTGATTAATACAGCTGAAAATGGATTTATCACCAAAAATTAGCATTTTTAATATAATACCCTAATACAGTCCTCCACCTTTGAGTAATCTGATTTTAAATCACTGAAAATGACTTTAAAAAAAAAACTATAGTGAACCATTTAATGGTTTCATTGGTGTACACTAGGCAGTTTCTTAGTAAATTGAATATTTTTTGATGTGAAAAAAACTTTTAAAGCTAGTGCCTGTGCGCCTAAGAAAATGAGCACAATCTGAAGAGCCTTCCTGAACCAGTGCAATCGGTGGAATCTCGCGATTTCAACCTGGGAGAGGAGGCCTCCTACGAATTAATAAGCTGCTTTATTTCATAGCAGGGTGAACGCACTGAACAGCTGGACTCACTTAATTCAATCAGTGCAACTATCTTTGCATAATAATACAAAATAAAAATACATCATGCTTCCCTACATCAGTTGATGACTTGAGCATGACTTCTAACTGCCCTCCAACACTTCTAACCTCTTAGTCTCAATTTTTCCCCAGGCTTGTCAGCTGTGTCTCAGCAGATAGCACCCTCGCCTCTGAGTCTAGAAGGTTGTGGGTTCAAGTCCCACTCCAGAGACTTGAGCACAAAAATCTAGACAGACACTCCAAATCAAATCAACTTTTATTGTCATTGTTAGTGCACAAGTGCAGTACAACGAAATGTAGGCTTGCGGCTCCCGAGAGTGTACAATTTGGATTAGGACACTTAAACATTTCAACATACACTTGTACATATATATTAGCATAAATATGACCATAATAAAGTGCATCGGCAGATGTGCAGGCTTTAGTGTTTATTTGTGGAATTCAGTAGGATGACAGCCCTGGGAAAGAAGCTGTTCCTAAATCTGGTCGTACGGATGCGAATGCATCTGTAGCGTCTTCCAGATGGTAGGAGAGCGAACAGACTGTGGCTGGGGTGGGTAGGGTCTTTGATGATGGACCGTGCCCTCCGTAGGCAGCGTTTCTGATATATATGTTCTATGGTCAGTAGCCGGGTGCCGGTAATGCGTTGGGCAGTTTTGACTGCCTGCTGCAGGGCTTTCCGGTCATGGGAGCTACAGCTGCCATACCATACCGTGATACAGTTTGTCAGGATGCTCTCTATAGTGCAGCGGTAGAAGTTAGAGAGGATCGGGGGTGACAGATTACATCCCTTCAGCCTCCTCAAGAAATATAGGCGCTGCTGGGCCTTCTTCACCAGAGAGGAGGTGTTGAGGGACCAGGAGAGGTCTTCCGTGATGTGGACTCCGAGGAACTTAAAGCTGGCCACCCTTTCCACCTCCGCCCCATTGATGTGGATGGGGGTGTGACTTCCGCCTTTGGACTTCCTGAAGTCCACGATTATTTCCTTTGTTTTCTTGGTGTTAAGGGCCAGGTTGTTGTCGGCGCACCACTTCACGAGATGCTGGACCTCCTCCCTGTAGGCTGACTCATCGTTGTTGGTGATCTGGCCTACTACCGTGGTGTCATCTGTGAACTTGATGATGGTGTTGGAACCATTAACAGCCACACAGTCGTGGGTGAAGAGGGAGTAGAGGAGGGGGCTCAGCACACATCCTTGTGGGGCCCCCGTGTTCAGGGTCGGGGGGGGAGGTGTGGTTACCTAATTTGACAGACTGGGGTCTGTTTGTTAGGAAGTCCAGGGTCCAGTTGCAGAGGGAAGTGTTCAGGCCAAGAGTTTGGAGTTTGGTGGCCAGCTTGTTGGGGACGATAGTGTTGAATGCTGAGCTGTAGTCTATAAACAACATTCTGATGTAGGTCTCCTTACCATCTAGGTGATTCAGTGCCGAGTGTAGAGCAGTTGTGATTGCATCCTCCGTTGATCTGTTTGCCTGATAGGCAAACTGGTGTTGGTCAAGGGAGGCAGGAACACTGGCTTTGATGTGGGCTAAGACCAGTCTCTCGAAACACTTCATTACGATGGGTGTGAGTGCGACAGGCCGATAGTCGTTCAGACACGTCACAGCCGCTTGTTTAGGCACAGGAATGATGGTGGCGGTCTTGAAGCATGTAGGGACTACTGCCTGGGCCAATGACAGGTTGAAGATGGCGGTGAAGACATCAGCCAGCTGATCAGCACATTCCTTGAGTACCCGTCCAGGGATGCTATCCGGTCCAGTAGCCTTTCGTGTGTTCACTCTGCGTAGAGCGCCCCCTACGTCGGAGGGGGCAGTACTCAGTGCAGTACTGAGGGAGCGCTGCACTGTCGGAGGTGCCGAATTTTGGATGAGACGTTAACCGGAGGCCCCGTCTGCTCTCAGGGGGACGTGAAAGATCCCATGCCACTATCTCGATGGAGAGCAGAGGAATTATCCCCGGTGTCCTGGTCAATATTTATCCCTCAATCACCATCACTAAAAAAACAGATTATCTGGTCATTATAACATTGCTGTTTGTGGGAGCTTGCTGTGCACAATTTGTCTGCCGCGTTTCCCACATTACAACAGTGACTACACGCGAAAAGGTACTTCATCGGCTGTAAAATGTTTTGGGATGTCCGGTGGTCATGAAAGGCGCTATATAAATGCAAGTCTTTCTTGCTGCTTGCCCCACAGCATCAACAAATCTGAACCCCTCCACAGCCTTTACTGGACCTTTGTGTTTTGTCCTCCTCCATTCACAGGCAAATAGCAATCACTGCCTTTCCAACACAATAGGTGTGAGGTGAGCGCTCTACTCGAAGCTCCGGCACGGCAAGAGAGCCCCAGGTGGGCAGAGGAAACGCTTCAAGGACACCCTCAAAGCCTCCTTGAAAAAGTGTAACATCCCCACCGACACCTGGGAATCCCTGGCCCAAGACCGCACAAAGTGGAGGAGGAGCATCCGGGAAGGCGCCGAACACCTCGTGTCTCTTCGCCGGGAGCAAGCGCAGGCAGCGCAAGGAGCGCACATCAACCCAAGCACCCCACCCACCCGCCCCTTCAACCACCGTCTGACCCACCTGTGACAGAGACTGTAGGTCCTGCATTGGACTCATCAGTCACCTGAGAACTCATTTTTAATGTGGAAGCAATTCATCCTCGATTCCGAGGGACTGCCTAAGAGAGAAGAAGAGGTGTATTCAATTGCTGAGACAGACTAATGAATTGCTTATTACTTACAGTCTATGCGGAAACAACATCAAAGCTAGTTCAGGCAACATCCGTGGAGAGAGAAACAGAGTCAATGTTTCAGGTCAAAGACCCTTCATCAGGACGAAGGGTTTCGACCTGAAACATTGACTCTGTTTCTCTCTCTACGGATGTTGCCTGGCCTGCTGAGTTTTTCGAGCATTTTCTGTTGTTATTTCGGATTTCCAGCATCCACAGTATTTTGCTATCGCATCAAAGCTAGTTCATTGGCTTTTTAACCATCTTTCATCTCAGAGCCATTTTTGAAAATATGCGTGAATAAACTATCATCCATTTAAAGCACAAGATTTAAATGCAGCTCCTTTTTTTATCAAAACTTTTGCGAAAGAAAGACACTGAAATACGGCACTTAACTACTATCAGTGTGGGATAAGGACTGCAGCAATTTAAAGAGAAGGCTCACCACACCCTCTCAGGGCAACTAGGATGTGCAATAACTTGCAGGCTCGCCAGTATTGCTCACATCGTCAGAACAAATTATAATAAGCGCTTTTTTTGTTCTTTATTGCAATTTCCTTCCCTCCTCTCAAGATGGTGGTGCCTTGTACTAGAATGTGGTGCTGCGGAAACCAGCAGACTTCTGCTACTATACCCAAGTGACGATTCTTCGTGTACAAGTCTAGATAGTCAGTGTCAGCATACTGTTTGTCTAAGAGGGAGCACGATAGGTGATCATGCATGATAGGAATCACTGACTTTCCAACACAATAGCTGAGACAGACGGACTGATAGATTTTTGGACTCTAGGGGAATCAAGTGATATGGAGATCGGGCGGGAAAGTGGAGTTGAGGTCGATGATCAGCCGTGATGTTATTGAATGGTGGAGCAGGCTCGAGGGGCCATATGGTCTACTCCTGCTCTTATTTCTTGTGCTTTTTTCAACATTGTATTTATATAGCACCTTTAACATAGTAAAACATCCCATGATGCTTCACAGGAGCGTTATCAGTCAGAATTTGACCCCAGGCCACATAAGGAGATATTCGGACATGTGACCAAAAGATTGGACAAAGAGGTAGGTTTTAAGGAGTGTCTCAAAGGAGGAGAGAGAGGTAGAGAGGTTTAGAGAAGGAATTCCAGAGCTTAGGGCCTAGGCAGCTGAAGGCACGGCCGCCAATGATGGGGCGAAGGAAATCGGGGATGCACAACAGGCCAGAATTGAGGAACTGCAGAGTTCTTGAAGAGTTGTAGGGCTGGAGGAGATTACCGAGATAGGGAGTGGTGAGGCCATGGAGGGATTTGAACACAAGGTTGAGAATTTTAAATTTGAGGCCTTGCTAGACTGAGAGCCAATGTCGGTAAGCGAGCACAGGAGTGATGGGAGAACAGGACTTGGTGCGAGGCGCAGGTAGGCCTCAGAGCGGTGGCGGGAGGAATCCGAGCGGCAGCGACCTATAAAAGGTAAGCCCGAGGCACGGGTAGGCCTCACCACTCTCCAATCTCAGAGGGAGAGAAGTAAAAAGTAATCGAGATGTGACGTCACCACAAAGCAGGTAAGTGATTGGTTGGGAGTATTTCTCTCTTTTTTAAAACTTTAACTCTGTGGTTTATAGTTTTTAAGGTCTCTGTGGTGTAGCGGGACAGTTTGTAAACCAGGGCCCTTAAATATATCATTTAAAAATAATAATAATAAATTTAATTAATTACATAGAATGGGAGAGCAGGTGATGTGTTACTGCTGCAATATGTGGGAGCTGGTGGACACCATTGATGTTCACAGTGATCACATTTGCAGTAAGTGTTGGCTGCTCGAGGAACTCCGGCTCCGTGTTGATGAGCTGGAGTCCGAGCTTCAAACACTGCGACACATCAGGGAGGGGGAGAGTTACCTGGACTCTGTGTTCCAGGAAGTAGTCACACCAATTAGATTAACTAATTCAGATGTAGTCCGTGGTCAGGGACAGGAGGGTGTGACTATGAATGAGGCAGGTACGGGGATCCAGGAGGTAGTGTTGGAGGAGCCGCAGCCCTTGCCCTTGTCCAACAGGTTCAAGGCTCTTACTCCCTGTGGGGACGGGAGCGGTGACTGCAGGGAGGATGAGCAAACTGGCCACAGTACCGTGGAACGAGGGGCCATTCAAGTGGGGGGAGTAAAAAGAAATGTTGTAGTGGTAGGGGATAGTATCATTAGGGGGATAGATAGGGTTCTTTGCAGCCGAGAGCGAGAGTCCCGAAGGCTGTGTTGCCTGCCCGGTGCCAGAGTTAAGGACATCTCCTCTGGGCTGGAGAGAAACTTGGAGTGGGAGGGGGTGGATCCAGTTGTCGTGGTCCATGTTGGTACCAACGACATAGATAGGACAAGGAAAGAGGTTCTGCTGAGGGAGCATGAGCAGCTAGGGGCCAAATTAAAAAACAGAACCACTAGGGTAATAATCTCTGGATTACTACCTGAGCCACGAGCAAATTTGGCTAGGGTAAATAAAATCAGAGAGTTAAATGCGTGGCTCAAAGACTGGTGTGGGAGAAATGGGTTTTGCTTCTTGGGACACTGGCACCAGTACTGGGACAGGAGAGAGCTGTTCCGTTGGGACGGACTTCACTTGGCCAGTGCTGGGACTAGAATCCTGGCGAATCAAATAACTAGGGCTGTAGAGAGGGCTTTAAACTAATTAGTGGGAGGGAGGTTTCAAGAGAGCAAAAAATAAAAATGTCAGCGGAGAAGGCAATAGAGCAAGGTAGCAGTGGGGGAATTAAAAACCAGAGCATGTCAGGAAGGGACAGAATGTATAAAGATAAAGGTAAAGTAGTAAAGGGGTAAAAGCAGGAATAAATTGTCACAAAACATATTTAAAAGTTCTTTATCTGAATGCACGCAACATTCGTAACAAAATAAACGAGTTGACGGTACAAATAACTACACATGGGTATGATCTGGTGGCCATTACAGAAACATGGCTGCAAGGTGACCATGACTGGGAACTAAACATCCAGGAGTATTTGACAATTAGGAAGGGAAGACAGGAAGGAAAGGGAGGTGGGGTGGCTATATTAATAAAGGATGGAATCACTGCAATAGTGAGAAATGATATTGGGTCAAAGGATCAGGATAGTGAAACAGTTTGGGTGGAGATAAGGAATAATAAGGGGAAAAAGTCACTCGTGGGCGTAGTCTATAGGCCTGCTAACAGTTGCAACTCTGTTGGTCGGAGTATAAATCAGGAAATAGTTGGGGCTTGTAATAAGGGAACAGCTATAATCATGGGGGATTTTAACTTTCATATTGACTGGACAAATCAAATTGGGCAGGGCAGCCTTGAGGAAGAGTTCATAGAGTGCATTAGGGACGGGTTCCTTGAGCAGTATGTTACTGAACCAACCAGGGGGGCAGGCAATCTTAGATCTGGTCCTGTGTAATGAGACAGGATTAATAAAAAATGTCCTAGTAAAGGATCCCTTTGGAATGAGTGACCATAACATGGTTGAATTCCAAATTCAGTTGAAGGGTGAGAGAGTTGGATCTCAAACCAGCGTACCAAGCTTAAATAAAGGAGGCTATGAAGGTATGAAAGCAGAGTTGACTAAAGTGGACTGGGAAAATAGATTAAAGTGTAAGACGGTACATGAGCAGTGGTGTACATTCAAGGAGATATTTCACAACTTTCAAGAAAAATATATTCCACTGAGGAAAAAGGGGCGTAAAAGAAAAGACAGCCATCCGTGGCTAAGTAAAGTAATAAAGGATAGTATCCGACTGAAAACAAGGGCATATAAAGTAGCCAAATCTAGTGGGAGGATAGAAGATTGGGAAGCATTTAAAAGCCAGCAAAGAATAACTAAAAGATGAATTAAGAAAGGGAAGGTAGATTATGACAGTAAACTAGCAAAAAATATAAAAACAGATAGCAAGAGTTTCTACAGTTATATAAAAAGAAAAAGGGTGGCTAAAGTGAATGTTGGTCCCTTAGAGGATGGGACCGGGAAACTAGTGGTGGGGAACATGGAGATGGCAAAAACGCTGAACAAATATTTTGTATCAGTCTTTACAGTAGAGGACACTAAAAATATCCCAACACTGGACAAACAGGGGGCTATAGGGGGGGAGGAGCTAAACACGATTAAAATCACTAAGGAGGTGGTACTTGGTAAGATAATGGGACTAAAGGCGGATAAGTCCCCTGGACCTGATGGCTTACATCCTAGGGTCTTGAGAGAAGTGGCGGTAGGGATTGTGGCTGCATTAGTGGTAATTTTCCAAAACTCCCTGGATTCAGGAAAAGTCCCAGCAGATTGGAAAACTGCTAATGTAACACCCTTATTTAAAAAGGGAAGTAGACAAAAGACTGGAAACTTATAGACCAGTTAGCCTAACATCCGTGGTTGGTAAAATGTTGGAGTCCATTATTAAGGAAGCAGTAACAGGACATTTGGATAATCATAATTTAATCAGACAGAGTCAGCATGGTTTTATGAAGGGGAAGTCATGTTTGACAAATTTGCTCGAATTCTTTGAGGACGTAACAAACAGGGTGGATAAAGGGGAACCAGTGGATGTGGTGTATTTGGATTTCCAAAAGGCATTTGACAAGGTGCCACACAAAAGATTACTGCACAAGATAAAAAATCACGGGATTGGGGGTAATATACTGGCATGGGTGGAAGATTTGCTATCTAACAAAAAACAGAGAGTTGGGATAAATGGTTCATTCTCGGGTTGGCAATCAGTGACTAGTGGTGTTCCGCAGGGGTCAGTGCTGGGACCCCAACTCTTTACAATCTATATTAATGATTTGGAGGAAGGGACCGAGTGCAACGTATCCAAGTTTGCCGATGATACAAAGATGGGAGGGAAAGCAGTGAGTGAGGAGGACATTAAAAACCTGCAAAAGGACATAAACAGGCTAAGTGAGTGGGCAGAAATTTGGCAGATGGAATATAATGTTGGAAAGTGTGAGGTTATGCACTTGGCAGAAAAAATCAAAGAGCAAGTTATTATCTAAATGGAGAGAAACTGCAAAGTGCTACAGTACAAAAGGATTTGGGGGTCCTGGTGCATGAAACGCAGGTACAGCAGGTGATCAGGGAGGCCAATGGAATCTTGGCTTTTATTGCAAGGGGGGTGGAGTATAAAAGCAGGGAAGTCTTGCTTCAGTTATACAGGGTACTGGTGAGGCCACACCTGGAATACTGCGTACAGTTTTGGTTTCCATATTTAAGAAAAGATATACAGGTACTTGCTCTCGAGGCAGTTCAGAGAAGGTTCACTCGGTTGATTCCGGAGATGAGGGGGTTGGCTTATGAGGAAAGGTTGAGTAGGTTGGGCCTCTACTCATTGGAATTCAGAAGATTGAGAGGCGATCTTATCGAAATATATAAGATTGTGAGGGGGCTTGATCGGGTGGATGCGATGAGGATGTTTCCACTGATGGGTGAGACTAGAACTAGGGGGCATAATCTTAGAATAAGGGGCTGCCCTTTCAAAACTGAGATGAGGAAAAACTTCTTCACTCAGAGGGTAGTAAATCTATGGAATTTGCTACCTCAGAGAGCTGTGGAAGCTGCGACATTAAATAAATTTATAACGGAGATAGACAGTTTCCTAGCTGATAAGGGAATTAGGGGTTACGGGGAGAGGGCAGGGAAGTGGACGTGAGTCTAGGTTTGGATCAGCCATGATCCTATTGAATGGCGGAGCAGGCCCGAGGGGCCGTATGGCCTACTCCTGCTCCTATTTCTTATGTTCTTATGTTCTTATGAGTTAGGATACGGGCAGCAGAGTTTTGGATGAGCTCAAGTTTATTGATGGTGGAAGGTGGGAGGAATTCCAGGAAGGCATTGGAATAGCCGAGTCTGGAGGTAACAAGGGTATGGACGAGGGTTTCAGTAGCAGATGGGCTGAGCCAGGGGTGGAGTCGGGCGATGTTATGGAGGTGGAAGTAGGTAGTCTTGGTGATGGAGAGGATATGGTGGGTGTTTGAAGCTCAGGTCAGGGTCACATTGGACAGCGAGGTTGCGAATAGTCTGGTTCAGTCTCAGACAGTGGCCAGGGATTGAGTCGATGGCTAGGGGACAGAATTTGTGGCGAGGGCCAAAGTCAATGGCTTTGATCTTCACAATATTTAATTGGAGGAAATTTATGCTTATCTAATGTCGGACAAGCAGCGTGACAAATCATAGTAAATGGGTCGAGAGAGGTGGTAGAGAGGCAGAGCTGGGTGTCGTCAGCATACATGTGGAACCTGATGATGTCGCCAAGGGGCAGTATGTAGATGAGAAATAGGAGGGGCCAAGGATAGATCCTTGGGGGACTCCACAGGTAACGGTGTGGAGTGGGAAGATAAGCCCTTGTAGAAGATTCTCTGGCTGTGTCTGCATAGATAAAAAATGAAACCACGCAAGGACAGTTCCATTCAGCTGAACAACAGAAGGGAGGCATTGGAGGACGGTGGTCAACTGTGTCAAAGGCTGCATACAGGTCAAGAGGAAGGAGGAGAGACATTTGACCATGGTCACAGTCTCACAGGATGTCATTTGTGACTTTGACAAGGGTCTTTTCAGTGCTGCGGCAGGGGCGGAAACCTGATTGGAAAGGTTCAGACATGGAGTTGTGGGAAAGATGGGCACAGATTTGGGAGGTGACAACACATTCAAGACTGGAGAGGAAGACGGGGGGGGGGGATGCAGTTTTTAGATGGGGCAGTAGTTTGCAAGGATGAAGGGTTAAGGGTTGATTTTTTGAGCAGGTGATGATGGCAGATTTGAAAGGGAGGGGGACGTTTACAGTAACAGCTATCACGGGGTCCAGGAAGGGGAGTTGGGTGGTCAGCAGTTTAGTGGGAATAGGGTTAACGGAGCAGGAGCTTGGTCTCTTGGATAAGGTGAGCTCAGAGACAGCATCAGGAGAGAAACTAGTGAAAGAGGCAAGTTCAGGGCGAGGGCATGGGGGAACCTTGGAGCACTTTGACTTGGTGGGCTAGGAAATCATATCCTCTCATGACATCCACACATATACTTTCCAGCTGGAGTCTCTGGAATATGATCAGAAGCAGAAAGAAAGAATGAATTTGTATCTATACAGTGCCTTTCACAAATTTAGCACTTCACAGCTGATGAAGTACTTTTTAAAATGCAGTCGCTGTTGCAATATAGGGAAACGTGGCAGCTAATTGCAAACACGCCCTATTTGATTTTTTTCACCTTGCTACAGACATTAAAGCTAGCTGTAGTGCCCTTCCCACTCTCCTAGCTGTGGGCAGCTAATTCATGGATGTATCTGGGACTTTTTCAGCTTGTCGTAGCTCATTACCACACCAGACAATGTATTTATACATTAAGCCACCAGGGGGAGCTGTAACTGCTGTCAAATCATCAATTTACCTGTCAGCAAATCTTGCCTGACTGACTGTCAGGCAAATGAAAATATCAGGAATATTATAGACTTCCCACTTCTTATATATCTTGCAAGTGACACAAATAATTTCTTGCTGCTGCCCCTTTATTCCCAATGGAGTTTTTTCTTCTATAAGGTAGAATGTCATATTTTCTCTGATCTTGGACACTGGATATTAACAGTGCTGTCAGGCTGGCAAAAACCTGATTCTACAAATTGAGGGTAGGAATGTAAATTACAGGATCACTGACCCTTTTATGGTTGATTTGCACATGAATATTCTTTGTGCATGGAGTAACTGTAAAAGTAACATGACACGGCACATGTAGTTCTCAATTTTGTTTGAGAGATTTTACTGAAATATAATTCAGCTAGGGCTGGAATCCAAAGCATGGTAAGAGAATACTAATATGATGCTCTGGTGACTGCCTAAACCAGAGATCTTTGTATTATTTCAGCCTTTCTAGTTGGCACTGCGAAATATTGTTTCATACCTTTAGGTGCCTTCTCAGAGCTCATCTTGTCTATGAGACCCAGCTCTTGCTCCCTTGACCTCAATCCCATGAAACTCCTGACCACCCAATGTCCCTTCCTGCCCCCCCCCCCCCAGCTAGCTGACATTGTAATGGTTCCCTCTCCTCGGGTACTGTCCCCTTCCCATTCAAAGCCACTATTATCGACCCCCTTCCTCAAAAAGCTCACCCTCGACCCCTCTGTCCTTGCAAACTACCACCACATCTCCAACCTCCTACTCTTCTCCAAAGTCCTTGCACGCGTTACAAAGAATTTACAGCACAGAAACAGGCTATTCGGCCCAACAGGTCCATGTCGGTGTTTATTCTCCACGCGAGCCTCCTCCCACTCTTCATCAAACGCCATCAACATATCCTTCTATTCCTTTCTCCCTCATGTGTTTATCCAGCCTCCCCTTAAATGTATCTGGGCGAGTCGCCTCAACTACTCCACGTGGTAGCGAGTTCCACATTCTCACCACTCTCTGGGTAAAGTTTCTCCTGCATTTCCTATTGGATTTATTAGTGACTATCTTATATTTATGCCCCCTTGTTTTGGACTCCCCACAAGTGAAAACATCTTTTCTACATTCACCCGGTCAAACTCTTTCAAAATCTTAAAGACCTCTATCAGCTCACCCCTCAGTCTTCTCTTTTCTGAGAAAGGAACCCCAGCCTGTTCAATTTTTCCTGCTGGGTATAACCTCTCAGTTCTGGTATCATTCTAGTAAGTCTTTTTTGCACCTTCTCCAGTGCCTCTATATCCTTTTTATAACATGGAGACCAGAACTGTTCCCAGTACTCCAAGTGTGGTCTAACCAAGATGCTATACAAGTTTAACATAGCTTCTCTGTTTTTCAATTCTATCCCTCTAGAAATGAATCCCAGTGATTTGTTTGCTTTTTTTTTATTGCCGTATTAACCTGTGTTGCTACTTTTCGTGATTCGTGTATCTGTACCCCGAGATCCCTCTGCTCCTCTACACCATTTAGACACTTGGGGGTAAAAATTGGGGAGTGCCCTTTGCCGAGGAGCTAATTTTAGAATCTCAAAAAGGTTAACGTCCCCGCAACTGATTTTCCCAGGAAGCGCCCCAAGAGGGAGGAGGGGCACTACTGGAAGCGCCCCGCATCCATCTTGGGGCGCTGCGAGCCAATATCGCAGTGCTACGTGCCACGGTACTGCAGGCCTTCCTCCCCTTATTAAAGGGGAGGGGCCTGGCGCATCGCAGCGCCCAGCTGGGCCACCAGGGATCGGGAGTGCCGGCAAACAAGCCCGGAGCAGCCGGCAGCCCGCGGGGGGGCTTCACGGGGGCCAGGGACAGCAACGGGGGCTGGTGCCGGCAGACGGCCAGCAACAAAAATTGCCACCCGGCACCTCCCCTTTAACTAGCGCCACCCCGGCTGCAGGTAGGCCCCCCTGACCCCGACGGACATAGTGTCCGGCGGTAAGTCAGGGGGCGCCACCCAATATTACAGCCGGGGCGCGAGTAGGGCATTGCGCATGGTGATGACGCCACTGCCGGCGGCGAAGCAGCATGCGGTGCTAACGGTTAGCGCCGCCGTTAACCTCCCGCTGAATTTCACGGGAGGCATTAGCGGCGCGCGCTCGGGCACTGGTTAATTTGCGCCACGTTAAATGGGAGGCACAAAGCAACCAAATTTAGCCTCCTTATTTTCCAAGGAGTATGTGCCCTCCTTATTCTTCCTACCAAAATTACCACCTCACACTTATCTACAGTATATTGAAGTTCATTCTGCAAGTTTATTAATGTCTCCCTATATTTTATCACAGTCATCCTCTGTATTAATTATATCCACCAATTTGGTGTTGGCCGCAAATTTTGAAATTGTACTTCCGATTCCCGAGTCCAAATCATTTATACAAATGGTAAACAGCAGTGGTCTCAGCACCGATCCTTGTGGCACACCATATCCCACCTTTTGCTAGTCTGAGTAACCACCGTTAACCCCTACTCTCTGTCTTCTATTTTGTACCCAGCTCGCTATCCATAGTGTTGTCACCTCCCAAATTTGTGACCACCTTTGCCACAACTCCCTGTTTGATTTTATCCAATCAGGTTTCCACCTCTGCCTTTGCACTGAAATGGCTCTAACAAAATTCACAAATAACATCCTCTGTGACTGTGACCATGGTGCATTATCCCTCCTCGTCCTCTTTGCAACCTTTAACATAGTCGACCACACCAACCTCCTCCAACTCCCCTCCTCCATTGCCCAGCTCAGTTGGATTGCCCTCACTTGGTGCCACTCTTACCTATCCGATCATAACCAGAGCATCTACAGTAATAGCTTATCTTTCTGCCCCAGCATTTCTGGAGTCCCCTTGGCCCTATCCACTTCCTCATCTACATGCTGACCCTTGTCGACATCATCCGCAGACATGAGGTTAGCTTCCACATGTACTCTTACGACACCCAGCTCTCTCGTCGCCACCTCTCTAGACTCTTTACCGACTGTCTTGTCAAACTGCTTTTCTGACACACAGTCTTGGATGAGCCGCACTCTCCTTCAGGTAAATGTTGGTTAGAGCTGAACCTATCATTTTTGATCCCCACCACAAACTCCATACACTTGCTACCAAGTCCATTCTCTTCCTGGCCACTGTCTCAGGTTGAACAAGATTGTTTGCAACTTTGGTGTCCCTTTCTACCCTGAGCTGATCTTCCAACCTGTTAACCTCTCTATCACAAAAACCACCTACTTCCACCTCTGTAACACCTGCTGCTACATAAAATAGGCCTGTATTTCCTAGAATTTAGAAGGTTAAGGGTGATTTGATCAAAGTTTTCAAGATATTAAGAGGAACAGATAGGGTAGATAGAGAGAAGCTATCTCTGCTGGTTGGGGAGTCTAGGACTAGGGGGCATAGTCTAAAAATTAGAGCCAGACTGTTGTGTATGTACCTTTAAGAGAAGAACTGATTTTATACTGCAGTACCGGCAGTGACCACACCTGTATAAAAAGCCCTAGCAGGCTTCTGTACTTCAGTCTTGAATTACTCTCTGTTCAGTAAATACCTGTTTATTTGTTCTCCTGCAGTCTGAGTATTATTGATCCTCAGACACTACACAGACCTTTCAGGAGTGAAATTAGGAAACACTTCTACACATAAAGGGTGGTAGAAGTTTGGAACTCTTTTCCGCAAACAGCAATTGATCCTAGATCAATTGGTAATTTTAAATTTGAGATTGATAGATTTTTGTTAACCAAAGGTAATAAGTGATATGGGCTAAAGGTGGGTATATGGAGTTAGGTCACAGATCAGCCATGAGCTCACTGAATGGTGTCCTTGTGCACCAGTCGCTGAAGGTAAGCATGTAGGTGTAGCAGGCGGTTAAGAAAGCAAATGGCATGTTGGCCTTCGTAGCGAGAAGGTTTGAGTACAGGAACAAGGATGTCTTGCTGCAGTTGCACAGGGCCTTGGTGAGACCACATCTTGAGTATTGTGTGCAGTTTTGGTCGCCTTATCTGAGGAAGGATGTTCTTGCCATGGAAGGAGTTCAGCGAAGATTCACCAGGCTGATACCTGGGATGGCAGGAATGATGTATGAGGAGAGATTGGGTCGATTGGGCTTATACTCGCTGGAGTTTAGAAGAATGAGAGGGGATCTCATTTGATGTAAGCCCCCAAAGTGTGGACTAAGTGATATACAAAGTCGACTACACTGGCTTGTTGTAAGAAAGACAGACCCAATAATTGAAGTAAAAACGGTTTATTCAGGCCTGGGGAGCTATGGCTCTTGCGTCCCAACACAAGGCTCCGACTCCACCAAATCTCTTGAGGTTTACACAGTTATACACATATTCCGAGACCTCCTACTCCAGAGGTCCAATCGATTTAAAAGTCTATACATTAATCACTAACTAGGTGTGTCCAACTTATACAAGGTAGCCTATAACATAAGTTTCACTTTTCACTGCAGGGGCCTGTGGACCCTCTGATTTCTTGGAAATGAGTCATCAGGTCATGTGATTTCTGAGAAACGAGTCATTCTCTCTCTTGACCACTACTGAGTTTCGTTTTTCCAGAAAAGGGTTCTGTCATTGTCTCTTTTTGTAAGTTTCATCTCTCTAAACTGGTATGGTCATTTCTGCAATTAAACATACGAATAATTAGTACATTTCATCTTTAAACATTTTGCTGCCGCAATTGCGTTCTACTAAACGTGCCCTGTTATGCTCATTTTTAAATCTTACTTCAGTCCCTCCTTTTGACCTTTTGGACAATTGTTCCAAAACAGGTCAACATGTATTTCCACTGCCTGGTGTCTGCCAAAGCGTGCACTCTCTGGCCTTCTACCAGTCTAGGTTATACATGTATATGTCTTATTAATTTGGAGGCCGGCTTCCCTCCCTGTGGTATGGTGGGCTTTCCTTTAGGGTGGGCTTTCCTTTATGCACTCCTTCCGGTGTAACCATTCCCGGGGCCCCTTAGACCCTGCACTAATGGTTGAGGCTTTCTGCTCAAGCCTGTCCCTCATTCCCACGTGGGGTGTGTGACGTGCCAATTCGAGACTGTCATCACACACCAATCCTCATTCACCACCCTCCTTCTGCCACCTCCATCTTACGGTTGTCCGGCCCGGTCTTTAATTACCATGCCCAATTAATCCCATATAATTTCAGGGCTTCCCATCGCGTCTTACACCATTTGCCTTGGAGAGGCGGGGGAGTTGTCCATTCTTAACTTCGCTACCTGCCCCTCCTCAGGCTCGACTTCTTTCACTGCACCAATATCGGCCTTACTCATTCTGGTACAGAGGCACTGGAGAAATAAAATACACAATATATCGTAATAACAATCATGAGGAATATCATTATGCCTTGTATCACTGAGGCGCCCAAAGTCCCCGACCATCCTGATCCCCAATTATCAAAATATGAGGAAGTGGGTGAGTTTCCTCTAATGTTGTACTAATGTCTTTCTGTTGTCTTCTTTAAGTCTTCTATTTTATGATAATACTTTAAAATTTCCTTCGTTTCCTGCCGTAACTTCTGCCAAGCTTCCTCTAACTTAGGAATTGCCTTGGGCTCTGGTATGACATAAGTTTCAACCCTTTTTAGTAAGTCCCATATTATCAAATGACCAGGTTTTCCTATCTGTGTAGGTATCTTTAGACCAAAACAAAGGTTTGGTTGGGGAATGGGACAACCCATATCTTGATATTCATATTTCTGTTCAATTGTGGTGACACAACATGTCCTGTTGTTCCTTGGTGCTACCCATGTCCAGTGTATCCCTCTTGGGTGTACCTCGAGGGTGCAATTGGTAATTTTCGTAAATCCACACTCGGATGTGTCTCCCTCGGTGGGGGGGTGTGTGCACACCCATGTCCTTCCCTTGTGGTGGCACCCGTCCACTACCACCCCCCTTTAGGTTTCATTCTTCTGTTTATTATCTTCATCCCTTTCCCAAAGCGCCTTGGTAGGGACATCATGACCTTAGTCCATGGGGTCAGACAATCACCTGCCCGGTATACTTGTCCCATTTTACATTCCTTACATAGGCTTTTATTTGTGTCAATCCAAGGTTCCAGATCCTTATTAGTAATCCAATCAGGGATCTGTCCATTATTTATTTGCCTCATGTTATGCTGAGCATTCGACAATAGCCATGAGCCCTACGTGGCACATATTAGTTCCTTATCGGTTTGGTGAGAAGCATTATTAAGTCTATCAATAATTGTATTGATTGTTTCTGCATGGGGGGCTACTATCTCTTCCACCCCCGACAATTGCATTATTGTTTGGTTTCCCTGCCAGTGTCAATTGCTGGCTATTTCCAGTAGCTTGTTTTAGTAACTTCTCTATTTTTGCTTGTAATTCTTCTACTCCTTCGTTTACTCCTTCTATGTCCAAGCTATTAACTGTTGCTAACCCGGCCGCATACCCTGCTCCGGTCGTTTCCAATACTCCCTGTTTCTTACATTTTTGTAAGATAGATTTTTTCTCCTGTGGATCCTCTAATTGTTTTACCCACAGGGAGTTCCAGGTTTGTTTTGTATCTCAAAAGTACTCATATTAATGGCAAGCTTAGTAACTCTCTGTGCTACACTAAAATACACCTCATCCTGTGTTCTCCTTATTACTAATCCCCCTCGATAATGGCAATACTTATATTTATCCCTAGAATCAAGGCGAGGACGCTCCATCTCATTCCGGACGTCCAATGTTCCTGTAATTACAAAAAGGGGGCTGGTCGTCACCAGCCAGTTAGAATTATTCTGCTCTTATCCATTTTATCAGTTCAAAATGCTGTACATCTGGTTCATTTCTTGTTCTGTGGCACTGTCCCCAGACATACCTGAAGATGCAAACTATGGCATATAACATTATCATCATACACAGCCTATTATCATCATACACAGCCCTATCGTTGATATATGTAGTAACTCCCCTTCCCATTCTTTATATCTTCTAGTATACTCCTCACTCTGTCAAAAAGGGCACCATCTCTGGTTTACTCATTGTCTTTCTTATATATTTTTAACTGAGTCCAGTGTTTCCACCTTCCTTTACCCGTTCCAGACCCATCTACATGAGCACATGTGTCACTATTCATTAATACTTCATAAGGTCCTGACCATCTGGGTGCTAGCCCTGGTTTGGCTGGTATTATTTCTGCTATCACTTTGCTATCTATTGCTAAGACCTCCTTCTGGTCGTCCCGTGTATCCTGTTCTCGATCCCGTATAATCTGTTGGTCTTTGGCCTCATGTCTCTAACTATCTGTCCAGATTTATCTTTGGGTATCAGGACAGCTTCCCCAGCAGTCTCCCTGCTGTTTGAGACGGTGCTGCAATTAGTTTATAAGATAACTTCCATTTATCAAATTCTAATTTTCCTTCTATCACTGTGGGGAAATATTAACTCAACATTAAGAAATTTACATGTATTAATGTCCAATATCTTTAAATTCTATTCAGTAATACTGAAGTTGTTGCTTGGTGAACTCAAACAGCTGTCAGTGGAAAGGGTTAACTCCTTCGCAGGCTTCTGAAGGTGGAGCTAAACATTATTGCGTCACTTCACGCAACCCAAAAAACATCCCTGACTGAAAGACAGTTGTGGTTTCACACTTTGATTCAACATTAACATTTGGGCTTCATTGGTCAGATTCTCTCTCAATTGCTCGTTTAGCTGCCCATCCTCTTGTGTGCTTTAATTTATTATTACGCACTCTTTGGGTAGGAGAGAGGTTTCTACTCATTCCTTGATTATATTCTTGTCTCTTACGGGTCTTCCTCCTGGTGTCATATATCCCTGCCTACTCCCGCTATCATGTAATCAGACACCACCCCAAAGGCATTCCGACTATCTATATAGGTTTACACTTTTTCCTTTGGCTACCCCCCTTTGATCAAATCCTGTATAGGCTGGGCCATTTCTACTTTGTTTCCCGGGTCTGTCTGTTTGTTTAACTTATAATCTGGGGGCCAGTACACTTCATTCACTTTAGGGTCGACTAAAGCTCCTACTTCTCGCAGTATATCTATCCCTAGGATTGTTCCTTTGGTGTTCTCGCATACCCACAACTGTGTAGGTACTATTATACATCCAATTTCTAGTAAGACTGTTTCGCTCTTGTAAGTCCTGATTCTTCATCCACCGATTCCTGCTATACTAACTGAAAGTTTCGTTTGGGGTAAGGGTAAGTCTGTCAATGAGATTGTGGCTCCTGTGTCTATTAACATTTTGCACTGTCGGCCCCCTACCAATGCGTCAACAAACATCCTCGGATCCCCCTCCCCTCTCTGGCGCGGTCCCTTCCTGTTGCCATCCCTAGAAGCTTGCGAGCAATCAAAGCACGCAGCCAGTCCTAATTTCCCTCCCATCTGTTTTTGGGCATTTGTCTCTTCCCTTGTGTCACTATGTATCCTAGGTAGACTACTTCATCCTTCCCTACCTATACCTTTCTAAGGTTTAACTCTAGTCCCGCCTTCTATAAGGCTTCCAGTACCATAGTCAATTAAATATTGTAGAGGGACCTGCCACTATCAGATATTCTTGCGGAGTGGAGTTATCTTATTCAATTCGGACTACACCAATTTACATCAACCAGAATTTCACTGTGGCCACAATGAAAGTCTGGTTTTAATAGGTTAATTTACCTCATAACTTCAAGGTTAGATCTTGGACTGAAACTTAATCTTTCGTTAAACAAACTTTTTGTTGCTCTTCTCAGTTTTTACACTCCAGCTTAACTTAAATTGTAATAGGTTTTTTTCATTCTGAGGGCACAATCTTATTTGCACATTCTTAAACTTCCAAAATCCAAGACCAGACAAAGGGGTTAAATGCTTTTTCTTTAACACAGAGAAGTGGGTGGAGCTACAACACACAGCAGACAGTTCTTTTTCTTAACGGACAGATTTTCAGACAAAGGAATATTGTAACCTCTTAAACATTCCTAATCAGGAAAACATCCACACTCTCACATTTTTATACAAACTGTAATTTCAGCATATGTCTAAGGTTCCTTTCACTCAGCAAATCTCGTGTTTTACTTGTCTTGGTACAGATGCTAATAACTTCCATGTTGGTAAAGCTTTAAGTTTATCTTTTCCTTCCTTTTTAAATCTGTGACTCAACAGCTTTCCCTAGTTTCCAAATCCCTGTTTGTTTCTTTTTTTTTTGCTGGGGTTTCAAATTGGTTCGCCTGCAAATTAGATCTTTTTCCTTCTTTATCTCTCCCTTCTGTTTCAATTCCTTACATTATCTGTTGCCTCTTTATCTTTAGCTCCTCCCCACCAAGCCTTTGGCTCTCTGCACTGTTTCTTTTTATTTTCCAGGAGTCGGGTTATAGAATCCAGGTCCCTTGAGGATTCTTCTTCCACCCTCTTAGTCATAGCTAACTGCTACGTTTAATGCTTAATTCACGGTATTGGTGAATTAGGTTTGTACGCTACATTGTTCGCCCCTATAGCGTCACCTTAGTTAGTTTCTTGCTTTCTGTTAGTCACTTCGTTTCGTTAGACACACACCAACCCTTTAGTTCCGAGGTTTCGGTACTGTGGGGTCTGTAGCTCCCGGCGTCCTACTTGATCCTGGCCGTCACGTGGGACTACTGTCCTCTTAATTCAGGCTCAGGCTAGGTGCTGGGGACAGACCTCACCCTTGTCCGTTCTAACCTCTTTATGACCGTAGGGTTTTATCTCATTCACTCACCACGGTGCACCCATTCATTCAATTGTTGAGATTTCGCTGTCTCACGGATTTTAGGGAACTACCTGCCCCGAACTGAGGTATCACCACCTCACGGTCCTTAGGGAACTACCTGCCCCAAAGGTTGGTAGGGAACTACCTGCCCCTACTGAGGTTTTCCCGCCTCACAGTCCTTAGGGAACTACCTGCCCCAAAGGTTGGTAGGGAACTACCTGCCCCTACCCCTACTGCAGTTTACTTTTTAACCGCCTTCAATTAAAGGTGTCTTTCTTTTTATACGTCGATTCTGACTCAACGTCTCGCCAGCGATTAACCCCTAATTTTACAGGTGGTAATTAAAACATACTCACCCGTCTTAGGTTAACGCTGTCCGAGAGTCTGGTTCAGAACGCACATCCCATCCTCGTCGCCAATTGATGTAAGCCCCCAAAGTGTGGACTAAGTGATATACAAAGTCGACTACACTGGCTTGTTGTAAGAAAGACAGACCCAATAATTGAAGTAAAAACGGTTTATTCAGGCCTGGGGAGCTGTGGCTCTTGCGTCCCAACACAAGGCTCCAACTCCACCAAATCTCTTGAGGTTTACACAGTTATACACATATTCCGAGACCTCCTACTACAAGAGGTCCAATCGATTTAAAAGTCTATACATTAATCACTAACTAGGTGTGTCCAACTTATACAAGGTAACCTATAACATAAGTTTCACTTTTCACTGCAGGGGCCTGTGGACCCTCTGATTTCTTGGAAATGAGTCATCAGGACATGTGATTTCTGAGAAACGAGACCCTCTCTCTCTTGACCATGACTAAGTTTCGTTTTTCCAGAAAAGGGTTATGTCAGTGTCTCTTTTTGTAAGTTTCATCTCTCTAAACTGGTATGGTCATTTCTGCAATTAAACATACGAATAATTAGTACATTTCATCTTTAAACATTTTGCTGCCGCAATTGCGTTCTACTAAACATGCCCTGTTACGCTCATTTTTAAATCTTACTTCATCATTGAAACTTATAAAATTCTGACAGGACTAGACAGACTAGATGCAGGAAGGCTGTTCCCGATGGCCGGGGAGTCCAGAACCAGGGGTCACAGTCTAAGGATAAGGGGTAAGCCATTTAGGACAGAAATGAGGAGGAATTTCTTCACCCAGAGAGTGGTGAACCTGTGGAATTCTCTACCACAGAAGGCAGTAGAGGCCAATTCATTAAATATATGCAAGAAGGAGTTGGATATATTTCTTAAGGCTAAAGGGATCAAGGGATATGGGGAGAAAGCAGGGATAGGGTACTGAATTTGGATGATCAGCCATGATCGCATTGAATGGCGGAGCAGGCTCGAGGGGCCGAATGGCCTCCTCCTGCTCCTATGTTGCGATGAAGCACTCATCCATGCCTTTACACTTCCAGACTCGATTAATTCAATACTCTCCTGGCAGGCCTCCCATCCTCCAGCCTCCAAAAACTGCAGCTCAACCTGGAGTGTCAGCCTGGATTTTGGGACTATGAACCCAGGACTTTCAAACTCAAAGTGACTGAGCAAGATAGGACTCCGAGGAGCCCTGCTGAGGGGAAAGAAGATGGGTAAACGGATGGCAGTGAGAGAGAGAGAGAAATGGAGCAGAAGCACTTTGGGTTGCGGAAGGACGATGAGTGTCAGCATTAATTATGGTGTCCCTGAAGATGGTGTCCACTGGCACGCTTGAGGCACCAGAGGGATTGGAGTGCATCATCACCCCAAGGAATAGTATTTTAATTTAATTTGTAAAGTTTCCCTATTTTTTTTTGTTGAGTTAGTTTTTATTGGTTGTGCCCCTTTATGATTAACTTCAAATAGGCAACTGCCTGAAGTAAGGAGAAGAGTCAGCATTAATTATGTGAGGAAAGGTCATCGACCTGAAACGTTAACTCTGTTTCTCTCTTCACAGATGCTGCCTGACCTGCTGAGTGTCTCCAGCATTTTCAGTTTTTATTTCAGATTTCCAGCACCTGCAGTATTTTCTTTTTGTATTAATTATGGGACCAACGGGCACATCTTGAGTATTGTGTGCAGTTTTGGTCGCCTTATCTGAGGAAGGATGTTCTTGCCATGGAGGGAGTGCAGCGAAGATTCACCAGACTGATACCTGGGATGGCAGGAATGACGTATGAGGAGAGATTGGGTCGATTGGGCTTATACTCACTGGAGTTTAGAAAAATGAGAGGGGATCTCATTGAAACTTATAAAATTCTGACAGGACTAGACAGACTGGATGCAGGAAGGATGTTCCCGATGGCGGGGGAGTCCAGAACCAGGGGTCGCAGTCTAAAGCCATTTAGGACAGAGATGAGGAGGAATTTCTTCACCCAGAGAGTGGTGAACCTGTGGAATTCTCTACCACAAAAGGCAGTAGAGGCCAATTCATTAAATATATTCAAGAAGGAGTTAGATATATTTCTTAAGGCTAAAGGGATCAAGGGATATGGGGAGAAGGCAGGGACAGGGTACTGAATTTGGATGATAGCAAAATACTGCAGATGCTGGAAATCCGAAATAACAACAGAAAATGCTGGAAAAACTCAGCAGGCCAGGCAACATCCGTGGAGAGAAAATAGAGTCAACGTTTCAGGTCAAACCCTTTGTCAAGACTGAAGGCCAGGCTGGGAGAGAACAAAAGAGAAGTGAAGAGACATTAAGAGGGTATTCAAAACGAGATGAGATGGTGATGGGACTGGTGGAGACAAAAGACGGCTCTAGATTAGGTGTGAAATGCGCTGGCAGAATGGGTGACAGCTGCCATGTGGGAGAGAAAAAAAAGGGGGGGAGGGGAAGGGCCAAAACAAAGGTGTGGATAAAAAATAAGTGGGAATGTAATGGGGGCCGAGGTTATGATCTGAAATTGTTGAACTCTATGTTGAGTCCGGAAGGCTGTAAAGTGCCTAATCGGAAGATGAGGTGCTGTTCCTCGAGCTTACGCTGAGCTTCCGTGGAACAATGCAAGAGCCCGAATACAGTGAGGTCTGAGTGGGAATGGAGCGGTGAATTAAAATGACAGGCGACCGGAAGCTCGGGGTCATCCTTACGGACTGAATATGGGGATAGGGGTCTGGGGAGAAAGCAGGGACAGGGTACTGAATTTGGATGATCAGCCATGATCGCATTGAATGGCGGAGCAGGCTGGAGGGGCCGAATGGTGGTCTACTCTTTTTGATTGGGTGCTTAAACAAATTGTCTGTAAATTAATAAAACTTTAAATAAACCTTAACAAATTAAATTAGAATTTGGTTGAGAATGGTGGTCTACTGCTCCTATCTTCTATGTTTCTATGAAAGGGGGGACAGAGGGGGAGTAAGGCCTGACTACAACTCCCGGTAGGCTCAGCGAGCGGCCCATCCCGCTGCCCAATGGGGAGGCTTGATGCTGCTGGTGTGCGAGATTCTGGCAGGCGATTGGCGGGCAGCGGATGAAGAAGGAGCGAATGAGGCGCGGGTTTGTTGCGGCGCTGGTTGGTGGGCGGGTGGTTTGGGCCTCGGGCTCTGCTGTCGGTGTGTGAGGCGGGGAATGGGCGACGGCGGTGCCGTGGAGCTGCGGGCTCGGTTGTTTTAGGATGTGTTTGTGCGAAGCTGCAGACGGCCCCACAGAGACCGAGAGCTCGGCACCGCGCCCGGGCTTTGTTTACTGTGTCCCCAGGTTTGGCGAGTAGCTCCACCAGGCCCGAGTCCACCCCCAGCATTGCACAAAGCTCCAGCAGGTATTTTGCTTCTGCACCCAGTCATACTATTGATTTCTTTCATAAAATGCCAGTGCTGTCACAGCAGCGCCTCGCTTCCTCATCCACTTGTGTGACCTGCAAGTAAATAACCTTTTCGTTGTGGGTCTGCTATTTAAAGAATAAACTCACATTTATAATAAATATACCAAGTCCCAGGGCATCCAAATATGCACTGCAGTGATGTCAAGTCCCAACGCTCTTCGTGTACTTTGAAGTGCAGTCTTTGTGTAGGTGAACAGATTTTATCTTTTTACTCTGGGGCTTTGTTTTCCCTAAATTACTTTATTTTGAATCACAGTATGTATATATATTTTTTCTTTTTGAGGGGTGGGAGAGATGAGACTATAATCGAGAATATACCATTCCAAGGGTCGATAACCAGAGGGCACAGATTTAATGATTGGTAGAAGAACCAAAGGTGACGTGAGGGGGAAAAAAATGTCCGCAATGAGTGGTTAGGATTTGGAATGCACTGCCTAACAGGATGTGGCATATAGAACCAATAGTAGTCTTCCAAAGGGAATTGGATAAATACTTGAAGGAGGAAAAAATGGAGGGATATGGGAAAGAGCGGGGGAGTGGGGTTAACAGAATTGCTCTTCGAAAGAGCTGGCACAGACTCGATTGGGCAAATGGCCGCCTCTGCTGTACTGTGATTCACACGGTAGGCTCATGCTCGAGGAACAGCACCTCATCTTTCGATTAGGCACTTTACAGCCTGCCGGACTCAACATAGAGTTCAACAATTTCAGATAATAATCCCTGCCCCCTTTTTTCATGCAGTATGATTTTGCTATTCCCATTTGCAACATTTTCTTTCAATTCCTCCCCCACCCCCCGTCTCTGCACCTGCTTAATATCTGTTACATTTCCAGCTTTTTCCAGTTCTGATGAAGGGTCCCAGACCTGAAACGTTAACTCTGTTTCTCTCTCCACGGATGCTGCCTGGCCTGCTGAGTTTTTCCAGCATTTTCTGTTATTTCAGATTTCCAGCATCCGCAGCATTTTGCTATTATACAAAGATTAGGGCATTTGGAGTCGGGACAAATAGCTGATAGTAAATTGGCTTAAAAAATAGAAAGCAGAAAGTAGGGGTAAGGGTAGCTACTTAGATTGGAGGGACCACTGTTACTCATTTACATTAATGATTTGGACTTGGAAGTAACTCAACATTTGCAGATGATACCAAACTGGGGGGTACAACTAAAACTGAGGAAGATTACAACATAATACCAGAAAATGTGCTGACTGGGCAATAAAGTGTCATGAACTTTAACATAGATAAATGTGAGGTGATGCACTTTGGTAGGAAAAATAGAAACATCACCTACACCTTAGAAAATAAGAAACTGAATGGGGTAGAAGAGCAAAGGGATCGAGGGATACACGTGAACAAATCATTAAAAGCAGTATTGCAGGTCAGCAAATGCTAACAAGCACTGGGATTTATTTCTCGAGGTATAGAATTCAAATGTAGACGTTACATTAATTAAACTTGTATAGGACCCTGGTCCAATTTGGTGTACTTTGCAGTTTTGGTCTCTAAACTATAAAAAGGACATAGAAACACTGGAGAAAGTGCAAAAAAGATTTACAAGGATGGTACCCGAACCGAGATATTACAGCTATCGGGAACGATTGAACAGATTGGGGCTTTTTTCTTTAGAAAAGAGAAGACTTAAGGGTGACCTGATTGAGTTCTTTAAAATTAGGAATGGGTTGGACAGTGTAGATGTGGAGAGAATGTTTCCACTTAGGGGAGAACCCAAAACTAGTGGCCATAAATACAAGATAGTTACTAATAAATCCAATAGGGAATTCAGGAGAAATTTATTTAGAATCATAGAAATTTACAGCACAGAAGGAGGCCATTCGGCCCATCGTGTCTGCACTGGTCGCAAGAGAGTTATCCAGCCTAATCCCACTTTCCAGCTCTTGGTCCATAGCCTTGCAGGTTACAACACTGAGTACATATCCATTTACTTTTTAAATGTGATGAGGGTCTCTGCCTCTATTACCCTATCAGGCAGTGCGTTCCAGACCCCCACCGCCCTCTGGGTGAAAGAAATTCTCCTCAACTCCTCTCAAATCCTTCTACCAATGACTTTAAATCTATTTACTCAGAGAGTGATTCGAATGTGGAACTCGTTACAATAGGAAGTGGTTGAGGCAAATAGCTTCGATGCTTTCAAAAGGAAACTGGGCGAGTACATGAGAGAAAAAGGACTAGAAAGATATGCTGCAAAGCTGAGATGTAGATAGAATGGGTGGAGACTCGTGTGGAGTATAACCACCAGCACAGACTGGTTGGGCCAAATGGCTTGTTTCTGTGCTGTATATTCTATCTAATCTATTTCATTCCACCCTGCCTGAACAAGCTGCCTGATTAAAAGCTGCAGTATGCCCTAAAATTACACTTCCTGTCTGTATAGGTAGGGTTATGAAGTTAATGGCTGGGAATTTCCGCACATTTGCACCCAGATACACCCGTAGTCAGGGCGCAAACCAATTACACGGCTTAAAAGATCGCAGAATTTTGGGTAGAAGTGAGTTACTCCTGTAACTACAATACGCCCAAGTTTCCTCGATCTTTTACGTCTGTCCGTCAAACCCTCCGTCGGAATGAATCAAACCTGGCCACGCCTCCGACTTTCAAATGTGTGTACTCTTCCGGTTTCACCTGTTTTGGGGAGCTCAACATTGTGACCAGATTTTCAGGCGCAGCAGGAAGCAAAGCAGTTTTTCTGGCCTTTTTCATTGTAATTTTTTGAGCGTTTGAGAAAAATGTATCCCCACTGAGCCTGCTCTTTATTTTCTGTTTCATTTAATGCATCTTTATGGCATAAGTATAAGTCACATTAACAATTGAAAAGCTTCCCCAATTGCAGGTTTTTAACCATGCTGGGATAGATTAGAATCGGGAAATTGCGCCCAAAATGCACTTGAAATTATGCTGGTTAGATTATTGTTGACGTTACCGCTAAAATTAATTTGCATAATCAGAACTGTAAAATCTTCCATGAGCCAGCCAATCGGGCATCATAATAGACATAATTGTTTCTTCTTTTCTCTTTCTATTAAAAAGTATTCCTTGATGTATTTAAGAGTGGTAACCTGGTGCAGTTTTATTAAAACAGCTAAAAATGGATTTATCACCAAAAATAACCATTTTTAATAAGGTGTCCAGTCCTCCACCTGTGTGTAACCCGAGTTAAAATGACTTAAAAAACTATACTGAAGTTTTATTGGTGTACACTAGTCAGTTTCTTAGTAAATTCAATATTGTTTGATTTGGAAAAAAACCTTGAAAATGTGCTTACTGGTGCCTGTTTGCCTAAGAAAATGAGCGCAATTTGAAGAGCCTTCCTGAACCAGTGCAATCGGCAGAATCTTGTAATTTTGATCTGGGGGTGGGGCCAGTTTTGTGGGCAGGGCCTAATCTGAGCGGATTGAATCTTGAGCCAGTTTAAAAGATCATGGAAAACCGGAACGCAAGGGGTTTTGGGCGTAACTCGCATTTAAAATTCCCCGATTTTTCTGATATCACAAGCGGAAACTCAACCCCGCTGTTCCTGCTGTGCATAAATGATAGTTAAATGAATTGAAAATTAAATTTTTAGACTAAAAGATGAAATATACTGGTGTGGGCTCGGTGTTTCTTTGGGTCTTGATTGTTTAAGCTGATTTATGCCTATTTAGACCCATTTTAAATTTGGGCATATTCAAATGAGATTGGACATCGGCAAAATTAGGCCATGATTGGGTGTATTTTCGATTCTAGCTTCTGGGTTATGCTAAAGAGGGAAACTCCAGGCCAATATCCCTCAATAAATTCTGTTGGAAAGATATAAAACTTTGCAACATAGAACCTGTAGCTGATAGTCGGGCTAGTTCATGTATGGATAATCTCTATTCTCGTTTCTTGGATTTCTGCCAGTCATTAAGCTAAAACTAGGTTCAGCCACTTCCATCATTTTACAGCAACATGATTCATGTTTTTCTACCAGTTTAATTTTTTTTTAAATACTACATAAAATGACGTGCTACTCAAGGCATAACTTAGCTCTTCTAAATATGGTTGCTCTAGCAATATAAAAGCAGGGATTGGATAAATATGGTTTTAAAAAAAAGTATTTCTTAACTTTTTGTTGACTGTGCCCTTTAGATAATGTTTCCTGTAAATTTTTGCCAGTTTTATTTTGTCAGTGGTGGTGCTGAATTATAACAGATTTTCTTTTTGGTTAACCTCGGGCTGTATTATCTTTTAAAGAAACCACGGATCTTTGACGTTGTGACAGCTGTTTGAAACAGTTCAATCATGAACACCGACCTTTGCAAAACTATCTGGGTGGCCAAGCACGAGAAGCACAAAAACCTGTTTCTGAATTACAGGAACCTACGCAAATTTCCTCATGAGTTACTGAAAGACGGTGGCTCACATCACTTGGAACATCTCTATATGAAGATGAATTCATTAACAACACTGGTATGTTTGGTATTTCCTGCTCTTTGTTGCTTTATATTAAAGATAAATTGTCAAGTTGTTTCAAAAGCTTATGAGCAAGTTTCAGGTGGTTTTGTGTGTGACCCGAGCTTAATTAGATTGAGTGGCAAACAGATAAATTTTAAATTGATGCTGGGTCATATAATCCAAAAAGTTCCACGTTTGACTCGCAGCCTGTGCTGAGATAGCTGATTTCATACAGGGTGGTGTTAGGGATGCTAAAAAAAAAAAACTGGCCAGTGTTCCCATTCCTGATTGTTTCCATTGCTGGAAGGTTGTTTGTGTACATGCCGGGCGATGTCAGGACATGATCAGCTTTGGACATTGTGCCCCTGCAGTTCAGCAGCCTGTTGACACTGTTTAGACACCCCGTGTGAGTAATGTTCACTTGGACAAGGTTTCAGAGTGTGACTGGCAACTGTGGGATTGTACACCAGCAAAGAGTTTAGGAAGGGGAGGGGCAAGAATTGTCGAGGGAGAAAAATTTAAAGTGATACTGCACTTTTTAAAGTTACTGCACACATGACTAAATCAAATGGAAAGCAAGAGATAACAAACTATTCTGTAATGGAAGGGTATAAGTGTTTGTAGCTGAGCCTGTCACCTCATTTTAGAAAAATAGGAGCAGGAGTAGGCCATTCGGCCCTTCGAGCCTGCTCCACCATTCAATATGATCATGGCTGATCCTCTATCTCAAATCCATATTCCCGCTCTCTCCCCATACCCCGTGATGCCTTTTGTGTCTAGAAATCTATCTATCTCCTTCTTAAATATATTCAGTGACTTGGCCTCCACAGCCTTCTGTGGTAGAGAATTCCACAGGTTCACCACCCTCTGAGTGAAGAAATTTCTCCTCATCTCAGTCCTAAATGTCCTACCCCGTATCCTGAGACTGTGACCTCTCGTTCTAGAGCTCCCAGCCAGGGGAAACATCCTCCCTGCATCCAGTCTGTCTAGCCCTGTCAGAATTTTATACGTTTCAATGAGAATCCCTCTCATTCTTCAAAACTCTAGTGAATACATGCCTAGTCGACCCAATCTGTCCTCATACGACAGTCCTGCCATCCCAGGAATCAGTCTGGTGAACCTTCGCTGCACTCCCTCTATGGCAGGTATATCCTTTCTTAGGTAAGGAGACCAAAACTGCACACAGTACTCCAGGTGTGGTCTCACCAAGGCCCTGTATAACTGTAAGTAAGACATCCTTGCTCCTGTACTCAAATCCTCTTGTAATGAAGGCCAACATACCATTTGCCTTCCTAACTGCTTGCTGCACCTGCATGTTTGCTTTCAGTGACTGGTGTACAAGGACACCCAGGTCCCTCTGTACATCAACATTTCCCAATCTGTCACCATTTAAATAATACTCTGCCTTTCTGTTTTTCCTACCGAAGTGCTGTTTCTGGTTACGTGTATACTACTTAACCATTCAATTCAGTGGGAGCTGTTAGCTATTTCTCCAAGGCTAAAGTAATTGGTTAAGAGCTGTTAGTAATAAAAACAGAAAATGCTGGGAATACTCAGCAGGTCCGGCAGCATCTGTGGAGAGAGGGAGAGAGAAACAGAGTTAACGTTTCCGGTTGATGACCTTTCGTCAGAACCCAGTTAACCTGAATCTCTCCACAGATGCTGCCTGACTCAGATTTCCAGCATCCGCAGTATTTTGCTTTTGTAAGAGCTGTTAGTATTTGGGCTTGAGCATTTTGCTCTCTTTGACAGGTGACACTGCTGTATAATAGTGATTTCAGTTACACTAAAGAATATAGGGGAACAAATTGCCAGTGAAACATTTTATCCTGGGGAAACATTTTAACCTTCAACGGCACAGGCACATTATATTGTAGAGCAGTTTCCTTTAGCCTGCAGGGCTGTATCCTGGAACCAAAACTTAGCTTGTTCTGTAATCAAAGATCTCCCTTACTTATTGCATTACGTGATTTATTGGTTGTGTTCTGCAATCATGCCTTGTACTGAAAATATGAAGAAATGTTTTTGTAAATTCCGTCTTATATTTTCTAAAACTGTAACAGCTACCAAAAGCTCAGTACTGTACACACAAATTGAAAGCATTAAAAATGAAGTGCAACTTTTTACTATTTTCAGCCAGAAAACCTTGGGCAGAAACTTCCAAATCTCATTGAATTGTGAGTATTCACAAACTGCTTTGTTCACGTTGATGTTTTTTAGCCACACGCATGTCTTGTTTGTCACCATTAAGAATACAATTTATGTTTTATGAATCAAACATTTGTTGCTTAATTTAAATGTATATATTTTCCCTACAGTTAGTGTCTTTTTACAGATCTGCATAGTAATTTTAAAGCTGTGCTGCTGAATGTTAGTTTTATTAAACATTATTTTAGGTGATGTTCAGTGTGAAGAAGCTGCGCTGATTGTGCCCTGCTATATTGGAGGGTTCTATTGCAAAATCTTTTCACTATGGATAGTGTGTAACCAGATTGAACACCAAATACAAAAAATGTAAACAGACAGATTATTTAAAATAGATCCATTTTTCATTCTCAAACTTTGAATTAACAGAAGAGCATTTTGGGAAGAATTTTATTTTAAAGGAGTTAGTCCGTATAATATGGAATCTCCAAACCCGTAAGCAACTAAACTGCAGCTAGATCCAACTCCTTTATTAAATATGTTAAGCAGTTGAAACGCTACACCATGTTTTTCTGTTTCTTATCTGATTCTTGAAGGTTTTTTGTAAGGCAACTTTATTTAACACAGAACAGGTAAATGAACAGTATTCAGTGCAAACTGTATATTTTACAATAATTTATACACCTTACTATTCTCTACAATATATCAAAAGTAGCAAAGACGCTTCTCTGGAGTGCTCTCAACATAATATTGATCATTAAAAACAGTTGCTCACTTCTTACACAGCGAAGAATTTCCGTGGAGCCAGATCGAGTGCAATCTCTCTGCTGACCTTGGACTGAGTTACGTACAGTTAACGCAATAAAAATGTGGCATTAGAATCCCCTGGCAACAACGTTGCCTGCCAATCCGACTACAAAAAACCATTGACCCTGTCCCTGCTCAGAGCTAACCCACATCTCTACCCCAGATGGTTCAATGTTACCGACATGGTTGAGGCTGGGTGTAACTCAGCAACGTGATGTGATGGATATTTTTGGAGCTGGTGTAGGATGCCGATTTTTGTGGAGTTTGGCTGTACTGTTAGGATATTTACATATGGAGAGAAAATGTTATTTATTTTTGCTGTGGGAATATGAAGACGATTGAACTTTTGATGGTTTTTGTCTTGTAAATAAGGAACTGGTGGGAATAAGGAGTGAGTAAGCCTTTGGTGCAGACAATTGTTTAAGAGTAGCTGATGTGCCACCTATTTGCTTAACATTGTGCCACATAATTGTTTGCTTTATAAATAATCCTCGTCAGGATGGTGACTTATAGATGGTTTGCAGATATAGGGCCTGGTGTTATTAAAAGTTAAAATAGATAATTTCATATCAGCACAGAAGCAGGCCACTCAGCCCAATTGGTCCAAGCTGTTTATGCTGCACATGAGCCGCCTCCTACACCTCTTCATCTAATCCTATCAGCATAACCTTCGATTCCTTTCTCCCTTGTGTCTTTATCCAGCTTTCTCTTAAATGCAACTATGCCAATCGCCTCAACTACTCTTTGTGATAGCGAGTTCCACATTCTAACCACTCTCTGAGTAAAGAAGCTTCTCTTGCATTCCCTATTGGATTTATTAATGACTATCTTATATTTATGGCCCCTAGTTTTGGACTTCCCCCACAAGTGGAAACATTTTCTCTGCATCTACCCTATATAAGCTTAAAGGCCTCCATTAGGTCACCCCTCAGCCTTCCCCTTTCTAGAGAAAAGAGCCCCAGCAGACCTTTGAATACTTGTTTATTATAGGCAAGGCACTGGTTTTCAGATAATTCTTAAAACACCAGTAAAAAGCTGAGTCCCACTTAAAGAATATGAATTGTCACTGAAGGTTATGGGGAGATCTAATTGAGGTGTTTAAAATTAGCTGAATGGTACAGCTGCTCAAGGTGGGGTAGGGGCAACCAGGATCTGCTTTAATGCATTGTAGAAAGTTTTGGGGCATTTGATCGTTGCTTACACACTGATCAAGGCGAGACTGAGCTGTTCTACTGCTGTTCTGTTGACAGAGCTCCCAAGCTCAGCTACTTCTCCAGCCTACCAGTATTTCAATCAGCCAGGAGACTTGGCTATTGCACTGGAATGTAAACAGATAAAAACAATGTTTTAACCAGGACTCACTCTGTCTGCACGCCAGTAGACTGGTCAGGCCTTAGTTGGTTGGCTCGTGTACCATATAAACAGAAGTCAGCTGTGGCTGGTTAGGTGGGATGGTCGATTAATCACCATAAATCTGTTTCCACTGATGTCCTGATTAAATGGCTTCTCAGTATAGAATAATTACTGTATTTGTGCAAAACCCAAATACAAGAGAGTCGGCTATATAAATCGCACCTGTTCCACATTTCAGGTACTGTAAGAAATATAATACAGGAAACTTTGTGCTATCCGGCACTGACTGGACCGAGCTGTTGCCGTTCCCATCAAAACTGCCGGACAAACCAGCGCTAATGTTGAAACATACGGAGATTTTGAGCTCCGTATCTAGCAACAAACCCTGTTGCTTAGCAACAGCTTCTAAACAGTCGGCCGTACCTTGCAAGCGTCTCTGTAGCTTAGCAACAGCTTCAGCGAGACCTTGCAGAGCCTGACTGGTGGAAAAAAAAGCAACGAAAAGAAAAAAAAAACTAACGAAACGGCTCCTGAATTTTGCCGGTGGCGCGAGCATTCCGGACAGTTAACATCTGAATAAACCAAAGTTTCCTGTAGTATTGTGATAGACTCCTAAAATAAGAGAGACCTAAAATGTCAATTTTAACTGATCGAGTATTTAGAATTAAATTTAAGTCTAGTTTCACTCTGCATTTTTCACTTTGCATTCAACAACAACTTCTTCTATTTATATAGTGCCTTTAACGTAGTCAAACGTCCCAAGGCGCGTCACAGGAGTGTTATAAGACAAAAAAATTGACACCAAGCCACATAAGGAGAAATAAGGGCAGGTGACCAAAAGCTTGGTCAAAGAGGTAGGTTTTAAGGAGTGTCTTAAAGGAGGAAAGAGAGGTAGTGAGGCGGAGAGGTTTAGGCAGGGAATTGCAGAGCTTAGGGCCTCGGCAACAGAAGGCACGGTCACCGATGGTTGCGCGATTGTAATCGGATGCTCAAGAGGGCAGAACTAGAGGAGAGCTGAAGGAGATTACAGAGATAGGGAGGGGTGAGGCCGTGGAGGGATTTGAAAACAAGGATGAGAATTTTGAAATCGAGACGTTGCTTAACCGGGAGCCAGTGTAGGTCAGCAAGCACAAGGGCGATGGGTGAACGGGATTTGGTGCGAGTTAGGACACGGGCAGCTTTTTGGATGACCTCAAGTTTACGTAGGGTAGAATGTGGGAGGCCAGCCAGGAATGCGTTGGAATAGTCAAATCTAGAGGTAACGAAGGTATGGATGAAGGTTTCAGCAGCGGATGAGCTGAGGCAAGGGCGGAGATGGGTGATGTTTTGGAGGTGGAAATAGACGGTCTTAGTTATGCCGGGGATATGTGGTCGGAAGCTCATTTCAGGGTCTAATATGACACCAAGGTTGCGAACAGTGTGGTTCAGCCTCAGACAGATGTTAGGGAGTGGGATGGAGTCAGTGGCTGGGGAACGGAGTTTGTGGTGGGGACTGAAAACAATGGCTTCAGTCTTCCCAATATTTAATTGGGAGAAAATTTCTGCTTATTCAGAAATGGATGTTGGACAAGCGGTCTGACAATTTAGAGACCGTGGAGGGGTCGAGAGAAGTGGTAGTGAGGTAGAGTTGGGTGTCACCAGCATACATGTGGAAACTGACGCTGTGTTTCCGGATGATGTCATCAAGGGGCAGCATGTAGATGAGAAATAGGAGGGGGCCAGGGATAGATCCTTGGGGGACACCAGAGGTAACGATGCGGGAGCGGGAAGAGAAGCTGTTGCAGGTGATTCTCTGTCTATGATTAGATAGATAAGAATGGAACCAGGCGAGTGCAGTCCCACCCAGCTGGACGACGGTGGAGAGGCGTTGGAGAAGGACGGAGTGGTCAACCGTGTCAAAGGCTGCAGACAAGTCAAGAAGGACGAGAAGGGATAGTTTACCTTTGTCACAGTCACAAGGGTGTCATTTGTGACTTTGATGAGAGCCGTTTCGGTACTGTGGCAGGGGCGGAAACCTGATTGGAGGGATTCAGATAATGGAGTTGCAGGAAAGATGGGCACGGATTTGGGAGGTGACAACATGTTCAAGGACTTTGGAGGGGAAAGGGAGGTTGGAGATGGGGTGGTAGTTTGCAAACCCCTTAATTTGTAATTTAAGGGCAAAAATTCACTGAATTTATCTGGAACATTGAATTCCACCCAACTTCAACCCAGAAAAATCACCTGGATCTTAATTTACCAGTAAGTTTAGATTTTACTTTTAATAAACCTGATGAAATGCTCTGTCATTGCATATTGCCTGGCAAGACTGACCCCTCTATTTCTCCCTTTCCCATCAAAGAATCTTCAGTTGAGCTTGTGCCCTGTCATACAGCCTTTTGGATCCATTTTCCACCCTACCACCCATCCCTAAATGAGCAGATGCAAAGGCCTGGAAGCATTTTGATTATTTCCATCCCTTTATTGGGGGAAATGTCTCATAACTCAATAAGGATATTGTCCTGTTAGTGTCATGAATTTGTTTCTCTAAGTTGAGAATGAAAAAAATATTTCAGTATACCAATTACTCTCATTTTAAAAATGTGTTCCTGTAAGACAGTGTAGCCTCAATATGTAGCACCAGGGAGAGCTCGGACCTTAAATATTGGGAAGACTGAAGCACAAACTCCATTCCCTGACCGCTGTTTCCATCCCTGGCAACTGTCTTAAGCTGAGCAAGTCTGTTCGCAACCTTGGTGTTGTGTTTGACCCTGAGATGAGTTTCTGACCCATATCCGCTCCATTACAAGACTGTCTACTTCCACCTCTGTAACATTGCTCAGCACGGTGGCATAGTGGTTAGCACTGTTGCCTCACAGCGCCAGGGACCCGGGTTCGAATCCGGCCTCGGGCGACTGTCTGTGTGGAGTTTGCACATTCTCCCCGTGTTTGCGTGGGTTTTCTCCGGGTGCTCCGGTTTCCTCCCACAGTCCAAAGATGTGCGGGTTAGGTTGATTGGCTATGATAAATTGACCCTTAGTGTTAGGGGGATTAAATACATGGGGTTATGGGGATCGGGTGGGATATGTGTCGGTGCAGGCTCGATGGGCCGAAATGGCCTCTATCTGCACTGGGGGGTTTCTGTGATCTGCTGAAACCCTCGTCCATGTCTTTGTTACCTCTAGACTTGACTATTCCAATGCACTCCTGGCCGGCTTCCCATCTTCCACCCTACAGAAACTTGTCTTCATCCAATAATCTGCTGCCCGTATCTTAACTTGCTCCAAATCTCGTTCACCCATCACCCCTGTGCTCGCTGACTTTCACTGGCTGCCGGTCCGACAGCGCCTCAATTTTAAAATCCTCATCCTTGTTTTCAAATCGCTCCATGCCTCGCCCCTCCCTATCTCTGTAGCCTCCACCAGCCCTACAAGCATTCGAGATCTCTGTGCTCTTCCAATTCTGGCCTCTTGCCCATCCCTAAGCTGCCTTGACCCTAAGCTCTGGAATTCGCTCCGTAAACCTCTCTGCCTCTCTATTTGTCTCTTAAGATGCTCCTTAAAACCTACTTCTTTGATCAAGCTATTATTCATCTGTCCTGATATCTCCTTCTGTGGCTCGATGTCAAAAATGTATCTTACTGATACTGCTCTTGTGACGAGCCTTAGCGCATATAACGTAGTAAAACATCCTATGTACATTTATGTTGTTGTTCTCTATAGTGCCTCTTATATTTTAATGTGTTTGCTTGATAATTAGTTATGGTAGCCATGTCGAGCAAAATGATTAGTGTAACTTGGTTTGAAGGTTAATAAAGTTGATGATGGACCCAAGGGATATGACAGTACTTAATTGTCAGTATAGTATTATGCATATTTTATCAGGAGTGGATTAGTAGTAAGTAAACCAGTCACGTTAGTGAGTAGCAGCACTTGTTGTCATGACATGACCTTATAGTAATAGCTACTTAGTCTCCAGGGGAGTTGTGCATTAATCTTCTTTTATTCTACAGCAAGAAAAATCACAATGTTTGTTAATGCTTGGTTTGATACGGCAGTTGCTCATCGAGATTAGCCAAACCACGTGGATATTTCTATTGATTAGTTCAGTATCAGTTTACAAAAATTGTTGGAATTGTGATATGTGCGTTAGATTATATCGCTATTAATCTCCAGGAGTCACTAATTAAATACTTCATATGTATTCAGCCTTGCAAAGAAAATAAAACTGCAGTGGAATCTTCAGTTCTAGAATATGAATTAAGTTGCAGAATTGGTTTATAGTGAAACAGCTTGATATGCTATTGCCTAAGGTGGCATTTTATTGAAAAATGAAAAAAAAATTTAAGTATGAAAAGATTCATTCATTTGGTTTGGTCTGATTTCAACTTGAATCATCCTAAATTTTGACAATTAAAATTTTTGATAATTTAGTTAATGGAGTTTCATTAGTTTAAAAAGAGGGACAAAGTGTTACAGTATTACTACACAGAAAATTTGCAGGTAAGTAATGCTTTAAACTTTAGAGGGTTAATTTACAAGCTTAATGGGGCAATTGTAACTTAACCCACCCAGCAGGAACAGAGTGGGTTTGTGTCAGATGCCCGTTTTACATCCCATCTGATTTTGCTCTCAATTGAAGTCAATTGATCGTAAAATCGGACGAGGGGTAATTTGCACTACATGTAGTAAGTGTAGCAATCTGGATGCTATGCTTTACCAATTTGTATCCTAATGCAAGGATCAAAAATAATGTTTCTGGGTACTGGTCCAGCACAAATATGCTTAGAAAGCTGAATTCTATAATTACAAGGTAGGTAGGTTACTTGTTTTCTGGATATTTAAATTTGTTTTTATATAAATGTATTAATCTTTGTATTTACTGTTTTTCCCCCTCTGTACCCACTTCCATTTACCTTTACCATAGTGGTCACAAGGGAATAAAGATAATAACCTTTAGAGCTGCACTCACTCATTTAGAATCTCATCTCTCTATCCATGTAATTAATCACAATAATTTGTCATTCTCTAAACTAAGATGCAACTCTCTTCCTCTTCTAGATACTTGCATTCAAATAACATTGCAGTCATTCCTGAAGGTGAGCCTAGTTTATATAGAAAATACTATTTGTTGTTGATGTTTTAGCAGTCAGACATTTCCATATTTAAGAAACCCACTGTGTTGTTGAGAAATCAGTCCTGTATTCTCCTCAATGTTTGCCCTTGAGGCTTAGATTACAGTTATCTTACCAAGTTAACCTTGTTCCAAAAGAACAATTGTTAAGAGAGCAACTTTTCATCTTCACCTTATTTTGGGGAAAGGGGGAAGAAGCAAGTACAAATGGAAATCAACCACTCTGCCCAGATGACTGGTCTAAAAGAGCATAAATAACTTCTTCTGGTGAATGGGAGATGGTTTGAATGTTTGCATTCTCTTCGCTTCATTGCCCTCCTCTGTGGGGTGAAGATGAATTTTCAATAATGGTTGAAATTTTGGAGCAGATTGAAAATGTTAAAGTAACATTCTTCTAAGCTTAAAAGAATACCCATAGTGCAGCCAAAGCCTCGAGCAGACATTTTGGAGATACAGTACTGATTTCTTTGAGTCAGGTTCTGCAGGACTAGAAGCAAGCCAGTATGGTACACATTTTTAAAAGGGTGATAAATCAGACCCGTAAAATTGCAGTTTTTTTACTCAAACATCATTATCCAGTAAAATAATGGAAATGTGTTGTAAGAGGTGATTTGCAGGAGTACTCATAAAGCAATAACTTCACAGTCAGCATGGATTTAAAAGAGGAAGGCCATGATTGACAAATATCCTTTACTTTTTTCAGCATGTTAAAAGTAAGTAGTGGAACTCCTTTGTTTACACTATCAGAAAGCTTTGGACAAAGCTCCATGAGAAAGACATGCGTTAAAATAAAAAGCCACAAGATCTTGTGCAGAACGTGGGATTGGTAGTCAATAGATGGAAAATCTATTCCACGCATGTGTTCTTCAACTTGCATATTACTGTAATTTATTTAAATTATCTTTTTAATGTTGTGAAGTTACTTTCATTTCCTAATGGTTGAGGGTGATGCATTTTATTTAACCTTTAAGTTTAATTGAGGTCATTTTATGAAGCCTGCCAAATGTTGTGTCAATTTGTGGACCGAATTGTTTTTCTTAACATCTGCTTAAAAATAAACTGATTCTGTAATTATGGTCTCTTTGGCTTCTGAAAAAGGAAGCACCCCACCCACTGATATACAGGAACAAGGGCTCTCGCAATAGACCCCAATATATAATCAGTAGTGATCTGGTATCCAGTAAGTGGTGCCCTCATACACTATAATAAGGGCCTGTAACTTTGTTTCTTAATAAATAATTAAATACAGCATTTACATTATGCCATATAGATCACTTTAGAGAAATGTCTAGTATTTTAAAATCATATTCCATGAAGTTTGTTTGTAGATATTTTAATATAGTTGCAGAACTGTTCCTCAATATTTTTAGTATTTGTCCTTCTGGCAGGTTTTCTTTAGATCCGGCAGATAAGGAATATGTGATGGGACTGAGTGATGGTACATAACTTGGGCACAAGAGTTGAGTGACTTATCTGGGCCCCGGATGAAAGCATTCATTAAGTTTATAATTCAAGCAAGATACCAATGACTAGAGGAATCATTGCTGTTTGTAGTGCTGTTGCCCATTGTTAAAAGTTTGTGGGATGCACAACAGTTTAAAGTCCTGCTGTTGTGTACATGCGTTGTGCAATGTTGGGTTTGTGAATAGTTCACTGCAACTAAACTGTCTACTCAGCCATGTGTTTTGTTTCATCTAAAAAGTATATACTGGTTAGCTATTAGAACTAAGTAATCGTTTCCCATATAGTAAGAAAATATTCTCTGTGATATGCTACTGTATATCCAGTACATCTTTCCTGAATTCCAGAGCACATATTCTTGTGTATGAATTGTTGGGATGATAATGTTAACTTTTTCATTTTTCTCCCTGCTAGCGATTGGCACCTTGGTTAAACTTCAGTCATTGGATCTTAGTAATAATGCATTGGCAGTTCTCTGCCCCGAGATTGGTCAGCTGAAATCTTTACGACACCTGCGATTGGCCAACAACCAGCTGAAATTCCTCCCATCAGGTGAGGAAATAACCCTAAGTTCTAGCTGTGAAAGACATTGAACTAGGTATTTTAAATGTACAGTTAAACCCCGGGATAGGCAGACTGCAGTTTCCTTTTCTTTTAGGTAGCTGTGAATCTGACATAATTGGAAATATGTACGACCGTGCCAGTAATATTTTCATTATACCCAGCACCATTGTTTGTAAAGAGTCAAGTATACGTGTTCTTGAAATGATTGGGCTCCCAAAGATCACTCAAATTATGAAAGGTGACTAAATGCTAACGAGGCTCACAAACAGACATGTCTTACAAAAGGGTAGTTGCAAACCTATTGATATTCTTGTGGTTAACATGATCCATTGGATATATGATATTTTCAAAGCATTTTGCTCATCCTTATAGATCTTTTCATGAGTATATAGTGTCCTTTTTCAAGTCCTATGGAATTACCTGTATGTGATATATAATGTAGCAGTGTATAGAGGAAATACATCTAGAAGGGTATTCCAGTGCAGTATTTTACTGTTCAGCTAAGCACCACATCCTATATAGCAATGTATCCCAGTATAGGCTAATCTTTCACAACATATATGCGATAGTCTCTCATCCTATTGAACCTGTCGCTGGTGAAAGAAAATACTGTAACAAGTGCTTAAAGTGGAAACCTTGATTTCCAACACTTTGTTCATTACAAGATCTGTCTTAACCAATAAGAACTGGAGAATTCTGCAGTTCTCAGCCTACTGCTTTTTGGAAGATTGGGATAGCAATAATGAAAGAAATGGAGAGGTCTGGAAGGATTGGGGTGATGGGTGTGCAGGACCTGGTACGGAATGCAACATGTGTGATGGAATTCCAGATGAGTTGGAGTTTACGTAGGGTGTAGCTGAGAAGGCTGCTGAGGAGAGCAGTGGAGAAATCGAGCTTTTAAGCGATGAAGGCGGTGATGAGGGTTTCAGCAGTGATGAGGACAGAGACTGGTCATGTTACAGAGGCGGAAGTAGGTATCCTTGGTGAGGGGACTTGAGGCTCGGCTTGGGGATGAACAGGACACTTGAGGTTGTGTCCTGTCTGGTTCAGTCAGCTCCAACAGCAGGGAAGTGGATGGGTTCACCGATTAAGTGCAATATGCAGGTGAGGAAGGTTCAGTGCAGGATGAGGACAACAGGAAGAACTGGAGGAGGAATTGGCCGGAAAGCTTAGTTGCAGATTGAAGTTACCAAGTCGCAGTGCAAAGCCTGTGAGGAAATTGGGATGAAGGGGATAAATATGAAGTTGGAGTAAAATTTGTTTCACTTGCACTGCCTAGTAGTTTCGAGAAGGTTGTCTACCAACCAAAAAATGTAAGTAGTTTCCTAATCAATTGCACAGCAGTTGCAGAGAAACCACTTACACAAATCAGTATTATGGTGCCTTTAACTTCTGTAGTAAAGGCAAGTAGCTTGTTGGAAAACTGAGTGCGTTGGGTCTGCATTAGTTAGCTATTCAAACATATGCACAGTATGTGTCTGTAGCAATGCAGCAGAAATGTTAAATGAAGCTTTGTTCTTTAACCTCATCAGGAATATCTTAATGCTCCTTTTATAAACGCTCCATTCATTGGATAATGCATCTTATTAAATGTGATTCATTAAAAAAAAAGTTAGCATTCTTACTGAACCCAAAACTCTTCTCTCCATACCAGCATCTGGAGAAAAGTTCTTCTACTTGAGTTTTGTGCCAATTTCCGAGTTTTGTTTATATAAGTACAATTTATTGGGTATATGGTGAGAAGAGCTAGGAAGTTTTTCTGATTTCTGCCTTCCATGCTATTCATCACCACCTCTGAAATATTGCCCGTCTTTGTCCCTATCTCAGCCCACATCCACACCCCTCTGGCCTGCATCGTCTCTCTCACAAAATCATGCTCACTTAATCACCTGTGACTTTGCTGACTTCTATGGGCTCCTCATCCTTCAACTCATTGACTTTAAAATCCTCATCTATATCTACCAAGTCCTCCACTGTCTCACTCCAGCTCTATGTCCTTGCTTGCACCCTCTGCTCTGGTCTACAATGCATTGTTCTCCCTGCCTTGCTCTGCCACTGGTGCCAGAGCCTTCAGCCATCTTGGCCCCACACTCTGGAAAACTTATCTGGTCTCGCTACATTTTGCCTCAGCTTGAAAAGACCCCTTAAAACTTCCCTCTTTGTGCCTTCTGCCGCTTCTCCTAATTTATCTCTTCCTTTGAGTGCCAACTGTGAAGACACCTTGGGACATTTTGCAATGTTAAAAGAAAAAGGCCTTGCCTTTTTATAGCGCCTTTCACGACCTCAATGTCCCAAAGCGCTTTGACAGCCAATGAAGAGCTGTTGATACAGGGATAAATATTGGCCAGGACACCGGGGATAACTCTCCTGCTCTTCTTTGAAATAGTGCCATGGGATCTTTTACGTCCACGAGAGAGCAGACGGGGCCTCGGTTTAACGTCTCATCCGAAAGACGGCACCTCCGACAGTGGAGCACTCCCTCAGCACTGCACTGGAGTGTCGGCCTAGATTTTGTGCTCAAGTCCCTGGAGTGGGACTTAAACCCACAACCTTCTGACTCAGAGGCAAGAGTGCCTACAAACCGAGTCACGACTGACACTAAAGGTGCTATATAAATGTAAGCTGTTTCCTATGATCATGTGTAATGTGTTCAGTCATTTCTGAATTAATTGGGAAGACCGATTTCTCATTTGAAAGGAAACTGGAGTTTGGCTCATCTCATCCAGTAAGTGGCCTGTTCTGTAAAAATTGTAATTTCAATCCACTAGAGGGCAGAAGTACTGCAGTATAATATAGTTCCAAGTGACTAGTGGTTTGTTATAACTAAGTGGTAGTGTTTCCAAGCAAGAACTGAAACACTTTTTTAATAGAATGTAATCCATAGTAATTCTTACTAGTGCCTGCAAAGTTAAGCACTATAAATTAGTATAACTATCACGCGCCTTCAGTATAAATATTCTGGCATGTAATTATTCGATTTTGACAAGGGTAACTTGAAAAAAGGTTTTATGCACCTTATTAAAATTTTATTCAGATTTTTTTTTTCAATGACGTTGGTACAGACTTCAACAGTCTTATGTAGTTGTCTTATCAAATGATAGACTTGGTGGCCTGAAAGTTGAGACCACAAAACAAAGGTCAGAATACAATCCCACCCCCAATTATGCAATACACGGGGGGGGGGGGGGGGGGAAATGCAGATTGAAACTCATTAGTATGCACCACAAAGACAAAAAACAATCCTGCGACAGAAAGCAGCAATATTCCATACAATATCTTTTTTTTTCTCTTTTGCTTTTCCAGGCCACTGTGAAGATTTTGTATTTGCGAAATGAGTAAATTCCTGAGAAATGTTAATGTTGGGTACAATTGTACCACTTTTTAAATGAACGCCTATTCAATTGGTTTAGAAGTACACTTTACTCAACTTGCTTGTGAAGTTAATCAGTTGACTATTCTGCTTTGAGTTGTGAAGTCTTCAAACTGAAAATGGTCAGTTTGCACCAGCTGGTTCTATAAAGAGTCACAAGGACCTTCCTCACAGAAGAAACAATGTTCCACTGGATGCGTGAGAGAGAAAATATATTGAAAACAAATTACACAGCTTTACTCTGTTCTTGACATGAGCTGCATTGAACAGAGACTGTGGTGTCTCTTGGGGGCAGAGAGGGAGAGAAGGATGATTAATAATTATGCTAGTGTTTCCTACCATTTTATGGCAATGTGAGAGAAGACTATGCGTCTCCCTTCTGCACTGCGAAGATGCCGCGGGCATTCAATTATAGGGAAAAGGGAGGAACTTGCCCTAAAATGTTGTAATTTCTCTAGTCGCAAAAATAATTCAGTTGACAGCCTATTAATCCTATGATGTCATGTGAAGGAGACCCTCAAATAGATTGAGCTCAGTTTATTGACTAATGTAGTGTAGTGGGGACAGAGAATTGTGTGGATTGATTTTGCTTTAAAAAGGAAATGATTGGATCCTTGTATTTATTTTGTTCAGATTTGTGACCTGTCATTTAAAGGGATTGAGTTAAGGTACTTTAGCATTTAGGCAAGACGTGCAGTCACCAATCAACGTGCGATGCTTCTTGGTCCATTTAGTAGGAAAAATTGATGTACTTTCATCCTTCAAAAGCTTGACATTGAACTAGTTATGATTAATATGACAGTGGAACCACATCATTTGGCACTCAAAGGAGTATTATTTTATTCTTAAATGTTGTGAAGTGCTTCGTATTTGACAGTATGACACTGCAACCTTCAATTAGTGCTGCTTTTAATAAAAGAACCACCAATGGTACCTCCTTTTGGAAAATTAACAAAAGGGATTACGGTAGACGGGGTTCGGGACAAAGAGAATAAAAGTGGGAAAAGGCTCTGGACTTTCCTCCCGAAACCTCTCCGCCTCTCAACCTCTCTTTCCTTCTTTAAGTCATTTCTTAATACTGTACCTCGCCTGTCCTAATATCTCTGTGGCTCGGTGTCAAATTTTGTATGATAACACTTCTGTGAAGCACCTTAGGATGCTAAAGGTGCTATATAAATGCAAGTTGTTAAATTTTCTTACAATTCTCTAAGACTAGATCACAATATCATGGGAGACCCATAGAACGCCGGGGAGGAGGTAAATATGCATTGCTTGGTATTTTAGCTGACTTAGCATTTCGGTGTTTGAAGTCAAATGATTGCAGTACCTGTGGACAAACCCCCATGCCAGCTAATAATCTAAAATGCACAATCCAATTCACACCTAGATAGTTAAATGGCTACAGTGTGGGTTACCACAGGTTTTGTTGTGTGTGTCCTACTGAGGTGAATTTCCTGTATTTGCCACATTCCTATCTTGGCATTAAACCATAACAAACTCGTAATGCTGAAGGCATCTCGTTACCGCAAAGAAAGTTAATGATGTTGCTTAGGATGAGGCAGTTCAGCTCTTTTAAAGTAAAAACAATGGGCTCAGAGGAACAATGATCATAGTAACAATTAACAGAAAGACCAGAAATTTGTGACCGAGAGTTTGGATGCTAGAAGTGAGAGAAGGATAGCATCCCAGCTGGCTGGTGTTTTTATTACCTCTTGTTCTCTCTGGGAGTGTAGGAGATGTAAAATAAAGAACCAGTAGGGTTTCAAAAGCTTTGGACAGACTCAGAAAAATTAGAAATGCAGGTAGGATTTTGTTTAATGCAAGTGGGTAAAGGTATCATGTTTATTTTGTGTTCTGGAAAGCAAAGTTATACTGATTGAGTCTGTTGTTCTGTATGTTCACTTTCTGTAAACTAAAGCAGCTTATCGATTCATACATGACCTTGCCTTACCCAGTGTTTTCTCAGTCCGTCTTCAGAAAGATCGAAGGAGCACACTTGCTAAAAAAAACAATTTCCAGATCTTATGTCCTGAGGATGTGAAAGGCGCTATATAAATGCAAGTTTGTTCGTTCATTTCTTTCATGTTTTCATCTTGAGCAAAGCATTTTCTGCCCTTGCGTTTATAACAGATATAGTATCAAGGCAGCATTTGACTGAGTGTGGCATCAAGGAGCCCTAGTAAAACTGAAGTCAATGGGAATCAGGGGTTAAACTCTCCACTGGCTGGAGTCATACCTAGCACAAAGGAAGATGGTTGTGGTGGTTGGAGGTCAATCATCACAGCCCCAGGACATCGCTGCAGGAGTTCCTTGGGGCAGTGTCCTAGGCCCAACCATCTTCAGCTGCTTCATCAATGACCTTCCCTCCATCATAAGGTCAGAAGTAGGGATGTTCGCTGATGACTGCACAGTGTTCAGTGCCATTCGCAACTCCTCAAATAATGAAGCAGTTCATGCCAGCATGCAGCAAGACCTGGACGACCTGATGAGTGGCAGGTAACATTCGTGCCACACAAATGCCAGGCAATGACTATCTCCAACAAGCGAGAGTCTAACCACCGCCCCTTGACATTCAACGGCATTGCCATCGCAGAGTCCCCCATCATCAACATCCTGGGGGTCACCATTGACCAGAAACTTAACTGGACCAGCCACATAAATACTGTGGCGACAAGAGCAGGCCAGAGGCTGGGTATTCTGCGGCGAGTGTCTCACCTCCTGACTTCCCAAAGCCTTTCCACCATCTACAAGGCACAAGTCAGGAGTGTGATGGAATACTCTCCACCTGTCTGGATCAGTGCAGCTCCAACAACACTCAAGAAGCTCGACACCATCCAAGACAAAGCAGCCCGCTTGATTGGCACCCCATCCACCACCTTAAACATTCACTCCTTCCACCACCGGCGTACCGTGGCTGCAGTGTGTACCATCTACAAGTTGCACTGCAGCAACTCGCCAAGGTTTCTTCGGCAGCACCTCCCAAACCTGCGACCTCTTCCACCTAGAAGGACAAGGGCAGCAGGCGCACGGGAACACCACCACCTCCAAGTTCCCCCTCCGAGTCACACACCATCCTGACTTGGAAGTATATCGCCGTTCCTTCATCGTCGCTGGGTCAAAATCCTGGAACTCACTCCCTACCCGCGCTGTGGGAGCACCTTCACCACACGGACTGCAGCGGTTCAAGAAGGCGACTCACCACCACCTTCTCGAGGGCAACTAGGGATGGGCAATAAATGCCGGCCTTGCCAGCGACGCCCACATCCCAGGAACAAATTTAAAAAAAAGTTACAGATCAATCCCATGAGAACTCCAGTTTGTTTCTATTCTGTGTTCATATTTAGATACATATAAGGGGAATTTAAATAAGTACATGAAGGAGAAAGAATAGAAGACTATGTTGATAGAGTGAGATGAAGTAAGGTGGGAGGAGGCTCCTGTGGAGCATTAACACTGGCAGAGACCTGTTGGGCCGAAATGTCTGTCTGTGTACCGTAACTACTATGTCATGCTGTGTATTTTATCATGCTGTAACCCAGCATAGGTGATTTTTTTGTGTGTATGTGAATACCTCCACTGAGCTGCTTAGAATAAAGGCTGATGTGAAAGATGGGGGGGGAGGGGAAGAAGGGAGAAATGAGTTTGAATTTGTGTTTTACTCTAATAACTACTTAGATTCACAGGTAAGCAGTTTTGATACCATTCCGTCTGGCATGTGATGGATGTACGTAAACCACACTTTTCCTAATTGGCACCAGTTTGTCTGCCTCATTCCTGAGATACCTGAAGTCTGTATAGATTAAAGTGCATTACAGTAAGAGTGTTATTTCCCATAACATGCTATGGAATGCTTGCTACTATGGCTGTAAAAGGAATAGGAACTGATCTGATTTTTGTATCGTCCTCTTTATCAAAAAAAAGTACAAAAAACACTGCTTGTGTGATTGCAATATAGAGAACAATGAATACCTCCGAGTGAAAGTGCAGCAATCCAATGAGGGGGCGCTACCTATATGTGTAATCTCATTGGATATTGATACTGGCAGGTTTTTCAGCAGTAGAACATAGCTCTTTTTTGCACTTGGCAAGGAGTGTGGATTTCCAACTCCCAGATTAATTAGTACAGCTTCACACATGTAAAATGGTGAGGAAGTAGCCTGCATATGTGCCAATTTAAAAAAAAAAAATCCTTAAAATCAATTAAATTAAAAGTATTTTAAATGTGCATGAGTATAATTCCAGAGGCTGCTTTTTTCATTTTTACTATTTACTGATCTCAAGCAATAGTTAAAGCTTTGAATTTCCTGCAAGTAAAATGCATTCAGTGACCATTACAGTAAACCTCTTGAGAGGCATGTGTGTATGTTTTTATTTTGGCTGGGGTGCAAAAGCCAATTTCCTAAAGTTTTCAGGACATGTCTGGAAAAAGATTGCCCCATCTCCAACACTACTGTGTACCAAGAAAAGTATTTTGTTTCAACATTTTAGTGGAAGACACAATGTCTGTATATTTAACCTACTGCGACAATAAGACACACAAAATAAATTGCCGTTGTACACTCAATATGTTACACAGAGAACCATACTGCAGCCTGACTACAGCGGAGATGGAGCCACAATTGAGGGATTTTTGTTGTTCAGTTTTGTTAGGAGTTCCTATGACAACACTACTCAAAGCCACAGGTTAGGAGCTGGTGCAAAAAATATTTTTGCTAAAGTGTAGAGTTTAATTTGCGATACACTTAACATTTGCCAATCAACTCCTCCAATTAAAATTAGGCTTTCATATATCCTGCCAAAACATGTGCTCTGATTGTGCAGTGCATCACTTCCCCAAAATTTACCTCAACAGTCACTTTCCCACATCCAGCGCCCCCCCCCCCCCCTCCACAATCCGAGTTCAAGAGAGGCTACCTTCTCCAACACCCCCCCCCCCTTTCATAAAGGTACTCTCTCCTCTAACCCTCCCAGTTGACGCTTGCACTCGTCTCCATCTGTTCTTCAATTCAGCCTGACACTGTTTCTCCTCTCCCCTGCTCTCTGCCCCCCCCCCCCCCCCCAACAACTTAGTTCAACCTGGTAGTCCTCTTTTACCTTTCTGTTCAAGCTAGCACTGCTTTGCCCTCCAACATCCTCACCTGAAATTGATAATTTCCCCCCCACCCCCAGTCAATGCTGGTGCTCTTCTCTCCCACACCATCCCAAAGCATTGCTCCCAGCTACTTCCTCTTCCCCCTCCCCATCAATAATGCACATATTATCATGTGTAAATTGGCTATCATCTGTAATCAGTCACCTTACAAAGGCACGTTACCTTCTATAGAATGGAGCTGAATTGCTGTGTAGCATTTGTTTCTTTCAACTCCACTCTTTATAAAATGCTGTCGATAAAATTGCCATTTGATAGTGCTGAAGCGAGGGGGGAGTGGAAATAAGCACAATGCTGTTTTCTGATTTCTAGATTTCCTTTTGTTTCAATACCAGTTGTGCTTCAAGCAGCCATAGTGCTGTGTTTTGGGTTTGTTGTGATATCAGGGTGCAGTTACACTGCCAATTTTGCATCACCCCAGGCAGCCATCACTCAGCGAGTGTAGCATAACACCAGCCAGGGTGAAGCTGCATTTTGAAAGTGCCCAAACTAATTTTTTTAATGTAAGAAGCAAGTGCAGGCTTCCACCCGTGCTCTCCTGTCATTAAAAATGAGCTGCCGAGGGAGCAGAGGTTTGTGCACATGTCCAAGCTCCTTTTGTTGCTGAGTTATGTGTGGCCCGGAGTCTAATTCTGGTCTGTATGCTGCACATCGCATTCCACGATACCTGCTAAAAGCTCTGTTGTTCATTTTATTACATTTAATTACTGATGGTTTTCTTAGAAGTTAACCTTTTTGGCTGTGTTTGCACATGGCTGCTTACTGTGTGCTTTCAGATTCAAGGAGATTTTGTATATATTCTGAACTAAAGTATAAGCCAACTAGCCAATCGCATTTGTAGATAAAATTGATGATCAATTTTTTTTTCTCACTCTTTCCTCTCTCCACCCTACGCCCCCCCCCCCCCCCAAAAAAAAAAAATCCTGTTCTCCATTTAAAAAAATCCTCTTTAAGGATGGAACAGTGTAGCTTACGAATCTCTCCACCCACTGCCAGATTCAGTTTGGCAGTGCAGAAAGGCGAGCGCTCTACAATTCCCGTGAAGATCTGTCTCAAATTAGCAAACTTACCATTGGGGGAACTTCAATATAAACTTAAGTTGAGGTTGGAATTTGGAAGGTTTCATAGTCAAAATTCTTGCACTGTAGTTTTAAACAGAACTTTTTAGCCAAGCTCCTTCTCCAAATGAGTGCTTGGCTACAGATGACTCTTTTCTTGGGAAGGGTACAGACTGTTTTAAAAGGTTTATAGGTCAATCAATGTTTGAAATGCCACACAGGCTTACCCATAAGTGCTTGTAATGCCATGTTTGGTTTTAAACCTGGTCCTTGTAACATTTATGTTTCTGATAACCAGGAGGTTCCTCCTATGTTGCATCTACAGTAATTTTAAAAATCATAAACAAAAAATCAGTGGTTTGGCAATGCTAAACAGAGTGTCCCACATTGCTTCACATTGTATTTGTAAAAAACGTGAAAAGACAGACTCGCTATGATGCAAACTGACCTTGTTATCCACTTGTGTTTCATATGATGCATTCTATCCTGCTCTGGTATTCTTCCACCCCACCAGACTTCCTGAGTATCATAAACAGACTTCCACTTCTCTTGCTTGCAGATCGTTTAGTGACTAGAATAACATCCTTTCAGCAATGGTGGATCTGACAGCAAAGGAAATGGGGCCCGACTCTATTTTACCGTCTTTGTTTCACACATACAGCAATCATTTTAATTAATCTGTTTTTTCCCTTTTTCATCTTGTTACAAATCTGTGTAATATTCCCTAAACTGTAATGCTTCAACTGTCTATTGTTATACTTCCCATCGATGAAGACATTTTGTGTAATTATTTTGTCAAACAAATGAATCCTTAGATTGAGAATTTAGTTCTGAATGTTGCACTAAATTGTTATGTATAAGTACAGTATATTTAATATCGCCACTGTATTGGAGATCTTGATAGATAAATTCTCATTTTCCCAAGGAAATGTTGATGTTAAAAACCCAGTAGGTGCTATATCCATACTAATTTTTTCTCTCCACTACCAACCATTTCCTTTAAATCCCTCTTCCCCCTCAGCTCCAATGTCAAGTGTAGAGCTCTTTGATGCTAAGACACTATCCGACTTCTTTGATACTAAGACACTATCCATTGAGCTGCCTCTGCTGCTTTCCATCCTCCCCCCGAACCCTGAGCCCACGTCCTTCTCTAGTTTCCCCTATCGCCCCTCGTGCCCCCTCTGAGCTCATCTCGCCCTGGACCTGCTTCCTTCGCCCTGGACTCCATTCCCACTAAACTGCTGGCCACCTGACTTCCCTCCCTGGCCGCTGTGCTAGCTGACATTGTGAATGGTTCTCTCTCCTCAGGTACTATCTCACTCCCTTCAAAATCCAACACCATCACCCTGCTCAAAAAAAACCACCCTCAACGCCTCTATCCTTGTAAACTACTGTCCTATCTCCAGACCCCCATTCCTCTCCCAGGTAGTATTTTAAATAACTAACTTGAATTGTTAGACTTCCTTTTAAGTTATATAGAAGGCTGAGAGATGGAAATGATGCCCAATGGTCACATGCTAAAAGTTTTGTCTGTACATTTTATCCTAACCGAGATTTGATTTTGCAGAACTGATCATAGACATGATTTACAGGGTAGTAACTGGAAATAGACTATATTTTTACATTTACTTTTAACAGGAATGCTGTTGCAACAATAGGATTAAGAGCTTGTAATAAAACTTTTGTTCTGTCAATTCAACCTATCCAGAAGTAGCCACTTATGTTTAAAAATATGTTCAGTTGCCATTCCTTCGAGCAAGATTTTGATTCACAGCTAACCTATTTGGATGTGATTTTTATATCCATTTGTACTAAATTGGGACAGGAAATGGGAGATTTTTTTCTGGAAGAGGCGAGGGAGTGGAAATAATATGCAACTGTATTTTAATGATGAATGGGAACATAGGTTCTACTATGTGAGTATAAAAATGCAACTGATAAGTGACCACTAGAATTTATAAATGCTTCAACATCCAGTTTTACTCCTGATATTTTTTTTGTTGGAAGGAAGGAGGAGGGCATATTGCACTCTTTCAAAAGGTGTTATCTTTTTCATTGTGAACTATATAATGAAAACAGTATAAATGGTTTATGATTGTTAATGGGTTGTGTTTTCTCCTGAACAGAAATTGGAAATCTGAGAGAACTGCAGACTCTAGACGTCTCGACCAATTGCTTGACTGCATTGCCAGAGAGCATTCATTTATGCTTTTCACTGCAGTATTTGGCAGCTGACCGGAACCACCTTAAGGATTTACCTAGACAGCTTTGCATGCTTCCAAACTTGAATGAACTCTCTGTAACTAGCAACAGTTTAAAATGTTTACCACAAGGTGAGTTTCAACTATTGTTTTGTTACCATGTCAAATTTTGATTAATAACGCTCTTGTGAAGCACCATGGAACATTTTGCTATGTTGAAGGTGCTATATAAATGCAAGTTGTTGTTGTTGTAGAAACTTCTTCTTATCATTTAATCTTTAATCATGGAAGAATCCAAAGGTAATTTTTATTTTGCTACGATTTCACATCTGTTAACATTTAGTTTTTGTTAAGGATTCTTAAATAGTGATTCACCATCTCCACTCTCGAGCTATAATAGAATAATTTAACACACTTAGCATTTCAAACTAAAGGGCTGGTATCACGCCAGTAACAATGCTTATCACACATCTAGTGATGACTTAGCAGTGGACAACATCCATTTTAGTTTTTAATTATTAATTTTCTCATATTCACTGAAAAATTCCCAGAACGTAGTTTACCTCTCTGTTATATAGCTTCTGAGGATGTGAGATGATTTTCTGTGAATTAATGTAAGCCATTCTAGGTGGGAGAAACTTTGTAGTTGGATCCTTCAGCATCATACTCTACTTATCATGGGGTTATTTATACAATAAAAAACTCATCTTGCATTGAAGGCCAGTAAGCTTCCAGCAGATCGATGCTGTCTATGCCAAGGATTTTTTTGTTCAGTTTTTCCCTGGCTGTTTGCTTTGAAAAATTAAGTGCATATATATATATACATAAAGCAGATCTGGGAAAATCTAAAATTGGGCAACTAAATAGCATGTATGAACATTTATTTAGGTAGATTTTGCATTTTTTTTAATCGTGTTGCATTTTCATAAGCAACTGAGACAAAAGATTACCAAGGAAGTTGATCATTTAAAATGTGTACGACTTTAATGAGTAAGACTGGATTTTAGTGATAGCTGGGTAAATGTTACTGGGTTTCTTGACCATGCTTATTTTCCCAATCATTAAAACAAATTAGAAATTCTTTGATATGCTATCAATAAAATATTCTGGCCATGTACTGAATTGAGAAATGAAGCTTTCATGGATTCAAGATGTATTACCGCTCATATTGGCCCGGATTTTCCGGGGCCTATGATGCGTACGTGGCAGTAAGTGCCCCGCAAGTTCCGGGTTTACGCTTGCGCAACGCATGCGCGAAAACCCGGAACTTGTGATCTGTCATGTTTCAGCTCGACAGATCCTCCGCATCCCCAGGAAATGGACATTTGCCGGCGGAGAGTTGGGCTATTTGCCCAACTACTACCCAGCGAATGCTCATGAAACTCTTACGAAGGCGTAGGGCCTTCTTTTACCAGTGTAAGAGTTTAAATAAATATTAAAATTATTTTTAAAAATTATTTAAACATAAAAAAAACTTTAAAATCAATTATAGGTTATTTTAGCCCCTTTAAAACGTTTAAATTTATTTTTCAAAAAATTACCTTTTTGTTTTAACTGTTTAATTGTATTTTAATTAATTTTAAACGTAATGATTTATTTTTATTTAGGTTGTGAGAAATTTGTGTTTTTTTAGGTGATTCCTATTACGCTTATGGGGATTCCGTACGTAAATGGAATCCCCATAAGCATAATGGGGATCCCCCTTCCTCATTGGTTGGGCCGGCCCACGTGATCCCAGGGTGCTCGCGAACCGCGTGATCCAGGGTGCTCGCGAACCGCATGCGCCCCCGGGATACATGGGCCTTTACGCATGTGCACGCATAGAGGCCCAGGAGCACGAGCCTACGAACCTCCAGCACCATTAGGTAGGTTCGTACTTTTCTTGCGGTTCGGAGGCATTCGCCCGTGGGAAGCCTCCGACTGTAAATTCAGGCCCAATATGTACATGGTTTGTAAATTGGCCAGGCTTTGCTCCTTGGGAAGGTTTGTTTGGGGAATGATGGCAATTGTTTAATAAGAAAAATAATTTGACTGGTATTGGATGTCATAAATTCAGTTGTAGGCCGTTGTTTCAGAAATCTTAACATGGAAAATTTTTCAGTTACTCCTGCTGCCATGCTAGTAATGGAATAAGCTATAGAGTCATAGAGTTATACAGCACAGAAAGAGGCCCTTCAGCCCATCGTGTCCGTGCCGGCCATCAAGCCCTGTCTATTCTAATCCCATTTTCCAGCACGTGGCCCGTAGCCTTGTATGCTATGGCGTTTCAAGTGCTCATCTAAATGCTTCTTGAATGTTGTGAGGGTTCCTGCCTCTACCACCCTTTCAGGCAATGAGTTCCAGATTACAACCACCCTCTGGGTGAAAAAGTTTTTCCTCAAATCCCCTCTAAACCTCCTGCCCCTTACCTTGAAACTATGCCCCTGGTTATTGACCCCCCTACTAAGGGGAAAAGTTCCTTTCTATCTACCCTATCTATGCCCCTCATAATTTTGTACACCTCAATCAGATCCCCCCTCAGCCTTCCCTGCTCTAAGGAAAACAACCCCAGCCTGTCCAATCTCTCTTCATAGCTGAAGCGCTCCAGCCCAGGTAACATCCTGGTGAATCTCCTCTGCACCCTCTCCAATGCAATCACACCCTTCCTATAGTGTGGCGACCAGAACTGCACACAGTATTCCAGCTGTGGCCTAACTAGCGTTTTGTACAGCTCCATCATAGAAACATAGAAGATAGGAGCAGGAGTAGGCCATTCGGCCCCTCGAGCCTGCTCCGCCATTCAATGCGATCATGGCTGATCATCCAAATTCAGTACCCTGTCCCTGCTTTCTCCCCATATCCCTTGATCCCTTTAGCCTTAAGAAATATAGAACCTCCCTGCTCTTATATTCTATGCCTCGGCTAATGAAGGCATGTATCCCATATGCCTTTTTAACCACCTTATCTACCTGTCCTGCTGCCTTCAGGGATCTATGTACATGCACACCAAGGCCCCTCTGATCCTCTGTCTTTCCTAGGGTCTTACCATTCATTGTGTATTCCCTTGCCTTGTTAGTCCTCCCAAAATGCATCACCCCTCACAATTTTCAGGGTTAAATTCTATTTGCCACTGTTCTGCCCATCTGACCAACCCATCTATATCGTCCTGTAGCCTGAGGCTTCCCTCCTTGCTATTTACCACTCCACCAATTTTCGTGTCATCTGCGAACTTACTGATCATACTTCTTACATTCATATCTAAATCATTAATGTACACTACAAACAGCAAAGGACCCAGCACCGATCCCTGTACACCACTGAACACAGGCTTCCAGTCACAAAAACAACCTTTGACCATCACCCTCTGCCTCCTGCCACTAAGCCAATTTTGGATCCAGTGTGCCAAATTGCCCTGGATCCCTTGGGCTCTTACCTTCTTGACCAGTCTCCCATGTGGGACTTTATCAAAAGCCTTACTGAAGTCCATGTAGACTACATCAACTGCACTACCCTCATCCACACACCTAGTCACCCCCTCGAAAAATTCAGTCTATGAGGTGGCTTTGTGGCAAGAAGGGGAAACATCTGCAGGGAAGGAGGGGTCCCTTGAGTTGTGGCTTATGCTGGCAAGGCCACATTTGTTGCCCATCTCTAGTTGACCTGAGAGGTTGGTGCTGGGTCTTCTCCTTGAACCACTACAGTCTTGGTGCTGATGGTATTAGGTAGTGAATTACTGAATTATGACCCAATGATGAGGAAGGAACAGTGGTATATGTCCAGCTCAGAATGGTGTGTGACTTAGCGGGGATCCTGGAGGTGATCTCTCTGGAGTACTGGGAGGGGGGAGTCAGTCTAACAGCAGGCATACTTTGCTGGCATTGATAAAGAGGCGGTACTAGAAAGGCTGTCTGAACTGAATTGATAAGTCACCAGGAGCGGATAGAAATGCATCCTAGGATGCTGAGGGAGGTTAAGGAGGAAATCGCGGAGGTACTCGCCATAATCTTCCAATCCTCCTTAGATATGAGGGTGGTGCCAGAGGACAGGAGAATTGCAAATGTTGCACCCTTTTTCAAAAAACGATGTAAGAATAAACCCAGCAACTACAGACCAGTCAGTTTAACCTCGGTAGTGGGGAAGCTTTTGGAAATGATAATCCAGGACAAAATTAACAGTCACTTGGGCGAGTGTGGATTAATTGAGGAAAGCCAGCACGGATTTGTTAAAGGCAAATCGCATTTAACTAACTTGATTAAGTTTTTTGATGAGGTAACAGAGAGGGTTGATGAGGGCAGTGCGGTTGATGTGGCATACATGGACTTCCAAAAGGCGTTTGATAAAGTGGCACATTATAAGCTTGCCAGTAAAGTTGAAGCCCATGGAATAAAAGGGACAGTGGCAGCATGGATACGAAATTGGCTAAGTAACGAAACAGAGTAGTGGTGAACGTTTGTTTTTCAGACTAAAGGAAGGTATACAGTGGTGTTCCCCAGGGGTCGGTACTAGAACCACTGCTTTTCTTAATATATATTAATGACTTGGACTTCGGTGTACAGGGCACAATTTCAAAATTTGCAGATGACAATACACTTGGAGGTATAGTGAACAGTGAGGAGGATAGACTTCAAGAAGACATAGAGAGGCTGGTGAAATGGGCGGCACATGGCAGATGAAATTTAACGCAGAAAAGTGCGAAGCGATACATTTTGGTAGGAAGAACGAGGAGAGGCAATATAAACTAAAGGGTACAATCCTAAAGGGGGTGCATGAACAGAGAGACCTGGGGGCACATGTGCACAAATCGTTGAAAGTGTCAGGGCAGGTTGCGAAAGTGGTTAAAAAAGCATATGGGATCCTGGGCTTCATAAATAGAGGCATAGAGCACAAAAGCAAGGAAGTGATGATGAACCTTTATAAAACACTGGTTCGGCCTCAACTGGAGTATTGTGTCCAATTCTGGGCACCGCACTTTAGGAAGGATATGAAGGCCTTAGAGAGGGTGCAGAAAAGATTTACGAGAATGATTCCAGGGATGAAGGACTTCAGTTATGTGGATAGACTAGAGAAGCTGGGGTTGTTCTCCTTAGAGCAGAGAAGGTTGAGAGGAGATTTGATGGAGGTATTCAAAATCATGAGCTGTCTAGACAGAGCAGATAGAGGGAAACTGTTCCCATTGGCGGAAGCGTCGAGAATCAGAGGACAGATTCAAGGTGATTGACAAAAGAACCAAAGGCGACATGAGGGAAAACTTTTTTACGCAGCGAGTGATTAAGATCTGGAATGCACTGCCTGAGAGGGTGATGGCGGAAGACTCATTCGTGGCTTTCAAAAGGGAATTGGATAAGTACCTGAAGGAAAAAAAATTGCAGGGCTACAGAGAAAGGGCGGGGGAGTGGGACTCGCTGAAGTGCTCTTGCAGAGAGCCGGCACGGGCTTGACCGGCCGACTGGCCTCCTTCTGTGCTGTGACCATTCTATGATTCTATGTGGTGTGAGACAATCCCCTCCAGGGCGCCTTACTTTGCTTGGGATTTAGGTCGGGCCTTCATTCTGGAATTAGCGTTGGGCAAAGAGGAAATTGCTTCACAGTCGCTAAACTTGCAGCGTGAATGCGCCCTGAGGTCCAAATATTTACCGCACTGTAAAGAATCCTTTTAATTGAAGTTTTCATTGTATCTCAAAGGCTTGTACCCCCATGAAAGGTGCATAATGATTTTATGCTTAAATACAGAATAAAAATGAAATCCTGATCTTATTAATTTATCCAAGACTATAGCTGTTTCAGTGCAAGACACTAATCTGTTAAAAGTTTCACTTTAATTTACAGCTTATTAGCTAAATAAATTATCCATTGCAGATGGAAATGAGCCATGTCTAAAGTGGTCATATGTCTCATTATTTCTTTGGCATTTAGCCTGTGAAGTGTGACCAGTTAGTTGATTTGAAAATTATTCAGTGCACTCCAAGTTGAGTCACTTTTGATTTTGGTTGTGTGCCGGCATTTTAGATTTCATATTAGTTATACCTGCCAGAATGCATTATGCCCTGCATTGTGTAATAGTTAGGAATTTATCATTTTGTTATAATGTTAAAAAAAAAAAGAGTTGCTCCAGGCTGCGTACAGCTTAAGTTTTTATTAACTTATTGATTAATGCTGTTATTGTGTTCCCAGCAGAAGTCTTACATTTCCGCTGCAGAAATTGATCATTTAATATTGCAAAGTACAAAGATTGAAAAGTCAAGTGTGAAGAATTCATTTTTTTTTTAATGGCTGGAAAATGACTTAGGACATTCAGACCGTACCAGCTATAGATTGTGGGAAACTAAATTGAAGTGTTTAAGAATCTAAGTGATACTAGTACTTGCTGTAATTTTCTGCCATTGACATTTATGATTTATTCATAGTTATAATACCATGTCCCCAAAATAGTGCTGTTCGTGGAATGAAGAAATGGGGAAACTATGTTCCTCCAGTGGGATTTCTAGTGCGGGAGGTAACAAAGGTTTCTTCCGCTGTGATCGCTAGTTGTGAAATCTCACCGTGTACTGAGCCAACTAGTAACTTACAATGCATGCGATTGCTTGTTAATTGGCCAACGCAGGTACTTTCTGGGAATTCCTGCTGTTCAATGAATTGCGAGACTTGTATAAGAATCTCTCAACAAAAGCTGCTGCAGCAGAGAAGGAATGGATTTGTCTTGCTTCCCAAAGGTGCATGAAGTTGATTCACCTACTTAAGCCACCAATTAAAATCTGGAGGCTTGCTTCTAATCCCTGAACCTACGGATGGTTTGTAGCTGCCAACAGCAGACCATAGCCTAAGGGTTTCGACCTGAAACGTTAACTCTGTTTCTCTCTCCACGGATGTTGCCTGGCCTGCTGAGTTTTTCCAGCGTTTTCTGTTGTTATTTCGGATTTCCAGCATCCGCAGTATTTTGCTATCATGAAAGAAAGTCAATTGGGAGGGGGACAAGGTTTATGGCTTGTTACCACGAATCATGTCTCTACTGAGGCAGCATCAAACTGTGGACTGTCTTGGAGCAAACATTTTGGGTTCTGAAGCAATGTTTCCATTGCCTGGATTGATCCAGGGTTGCTTTACAATATGCTCCTGAATGTGTTGGCAAGATGGCGGTAATTTACTGTACACTATAAAGGAGAGGGACATTCCCCTTAGTGAGACAGTCCAATTGGAGCTGGACACAGATGAAGATAATCGAATGAGCAGCTGGACATGACAGTGTAGCATAGGGCAAATGTATTTCTCCAGCTTTACTATGTGATTTTTTTTTTTCACTCGTTGAATTATAAGCCTGGCATAGTGCATCACAACTGAGAAACAACAGGACAAAACAGCTACTAACCTTTACATACTCTTCCCCCTCCTCATTACACCTTTACTTTCCACAGTTGCCAAACATTCAAGCATCTGCATGTCCTACCTAATCCCTAAACCACCTCCCCCATTTTGCCAAACTTCAGAATCCTTAGTAGAACAGGAGCAGGTTTCAGTAGCACTGAGAGGGTGGTCATTTGGATTGGTAGTACTGAGGGGGTGGTCCTGGGGTTTGATGGTAGTATGTAATTCTTTGGTTTCGCAAAACTGGTGAGGACAAATCTGTGGTTTGGCAGAACTTGGGGGTGTAATGTAGGGTCTTGCAGCATGAGGGAAGGGAGGTGGGGAGGGCGAATTTGAAATGAAGTTATACAGAAGCACCCCAGAAATACTGAAGTAAGCATTTTTTGATTGCTTCTTGTAAAATAAATGTGTCTTCAGTCATTAACAGTAACCAGGTCTCTGACAGGCCTTGTCTCCAGGGTCGCTGCGAGTGTGGAGAGGATGGAGGAGTCCAACTCTAACCTATGCAGTGCCGTTGGGAAGGCAATGGCGCATATATGCAGCACCACGGAGAGGATGGCAACCTCCGAGGAAAGGCTGGCTACGGCCATGGAGGCAATAAGTCGCCGGAGTGAGGAAAACATGGCGATTGTTCAGAATAGACTGACATCTCTGGAGGAGCGATGGGCAGCTATTGAACAGAGAAACCAGAGATTCATGGAAGTTCTTTTGAGTAGGACTGCCAGTGCAGAGACGGGTCCCCATGGCCCCCCTGATGTGCAGCAAGGTGCTCTCAAGCCACTTGCAAGCGCTGAGGTGGACCTGACCCATGAGAGGGAAGTTGGTGGCAGAGAACAAGGAAGTGGGGGCTCCTCTTCAAGCGCTCATACTTCCATGCCACTGCGTAGCCCTCGGTCAGAGCCCCACCAGAGTCTGCACCCAACTGAGATGGGCGTCTCAGCCCCTGCACTGCCGCAGGAGGAGCAGACATTTGGCGAGCCCTCACAGGCTCGTAAACCCAGGGGACGCCCGCCAAAGGTGTCGAAGCAGGAGCAGCATCAAAGTGAGCAAGGGGCCTCCACTTCTGCTGAAGCCACAGGGGGAGCACCACATAGGAGCACGCGTAAGAGAAAAATAAAGCACCATTAGTCACAGGGGTAGCCACTTGGGTGAATGTTTGTGTGTTGAGGAAATGCCATCCCTGTTGGAAAATTAATAAATGATTTGATGGCATCTGTTATTTCACCTTAGGCAGCTCCACATTGCGGGGTCCGTGACACTTGCGTGATCAGTTTGATGGCCAGAGAGTGATGTCCATTGTCTTATCATGTCTTAAAATGGATCCAAGGACATGTGCCAACATGGGCAACCTATGCAAACCTGGCCAGGATAAGTGCTTGCCTTGCATCACGTGCAGCCATGTGCTCGCGTGCTGCCGCTGCTACTGGTCGATAGGCCGGCGCTCTGTCCTCCTGCTCCTCGTCATCCTCATCTGAAGAGGCTAGGAACTGAGTCACTTGCTCATCAGGAAGCTGCAAGCCACGACACTGATTGGGACTCTACTCATTGGAGTTCAGAAGAATGAGAGGCGATCTTATTGAAACATATAAGATTATGAAGGGGTTGGATCGGGTGGATGCGGGGAGGATGTTCCCGATGATGGGTGAAACTAGAACTAGGGGGCATAGTTTAGAATAAGGGGCTGCTCTTTCAAAACTGAGATGAGGAGGAACTACTTCACTCAGAGGGTGGTAGGTCCATGGAATATGCTGCCCCAAAAAGCTGTAGAAGCTACATCATTACATAAATTTAAAACAGAAATAGACAGTTTCCTAGAAGTAAAGGGAATTAAGGGTTACGGGGAGCGGGCAGGAATTTGGACGAGTCTAGGTTCGGATCGGACATGGCCCTGTGGGTAGCGGAGCGGGCCCAGGGGCCGTGTAGCCTGATCCTGCTCCTATTTCGTGTGTCTAATTCTGTTAGATTCAGGAGATGGTTCTGTGATAGTAGATTGGCGGTTAGGATCAGATCAGCCATGATCTTATTAAATGGCGGAGCAGGCTCGAGGGGCCGATTGGCCTACTCCTGCTCCTATTTCTTATGTTCTTATGTTGTGCAGTGCACAGCAGACCACGACCATTCTGGAGACCCTGGCTGCTGAATACTGCAGGGCTCCACCTGATCTGTCAAGGCATCGGAAGCGCATCTTCAACAAGCCAATGGTTTGCTCGATGATGGACCTGGTTGAAGTGTGGCTGGCGTTGTAGCACTCTTCAGCCTCGTTAGCTGGCCTCCTTATCGGCGTCATTAGCCATTTCTTCAGGGGGTAGCCTTTGTCACCAAGGAGCCATCCATTAAGTTGGTTTGGCGGATTGAAGAGCGGAGGAACACTAGAGTTCCGCAGGATGAAAGAGTCATGGCAACTACCACAGAACTTGGTGCAAACATGCAAAAACTCCTTGTGGTTACACACCAGCTGTACGTTGAGGGAGTGGAAGCCCTTGCGGTTGACAAAGATAGCTGGGTTGTGTTAGGGTGCCCTAAGGGCCACATGTGTGCAGTCTATGACGCGCTGCACCTTTGGCAGGCCTGCCATATTTGCAAAGCCAACCGCATGCGCGGTTATACTCGCTTGATCCCTTGAGAAGTGGATGTAATTGTGGGCCTTTGCGAAAAGGGCATCGGTAACCTGCGTGATGCAACTGTGGGTGGCCGACTGGGAGATGCTGCTGATGTCTGCTGATGATCCCTGGAAGGAGCCTGAGGCAAAGTTGTTGAGTGCGGTGATGACTTTCACAACCACTGGTAAGGGGTGTCCACCTGCTCCTCTGGGCGCCAGGTGTTGGTGCAGTAGTGCATAGATGTCTCGGGACAACCTCTTGCGAAAGCCTCAGCCTCCTTTGGCACTGCTGCTCACTCATGTTGAGGTAGCTCATCCTGTCTGTAAACCCTGTGTTGGGGGTATCTCCTGTGGCGACGTACTTCCATGCACTGGCACCTTCTGCCCTGTGCAGCATCAGGTGGATGAGCAGGAGATTGGGGCTCCTGCTGCTGTCGCTGCTGAGCTGCCTGGCTCTGCTGCTGCCGTGGCTGCTCCTCATCTGAATCTGAGCTCCATGGTGAAAGGAAATAAATGGTTCCCATGCTGCTGGCAGATGCCTCCGTTGGGGAAGCGCGCGGCCCAAGTGGGGAGGGGGTCTTCCAAGGAGGTCCCACAGTTGAGAGGTAGAAGATGCAGCACCTCTGACTTCGGTAGGCCTGCTAAAAGTGCTGAAAGACCTTTTCAACCAAAGTTCTGCCACCTGTAACTAATCCCTGATGAAAGCTCCGTTTTAATGGTGGAGCTGCAGCTGTGAGGAGGCCACCCACTTGTCAACCCGCCAGGTTTAGCTGGCGTGGTTTAGGAGGGTCCTGGAACACGCTGAAAATGTGGAAAAATAATGAGGGCCTGTAAAAATAGGATTATAGAGGCCCTTAACTACCATTTAAGGGTCTTAACTACCTCTCTGGACTGCTGGAGGCGGGACCGAATCGCACCCATCAAAAACGCCTCCGGCAAAGTTGCCAGAACAGGTTACACATAGTAATCATTTTGCCAACTGTCCCGCCTCCAAACACGTCCCCTCGGGGCTGGCAAAATCGCCCCCCATGTCTTCACGTTGTACACTGGGAGAATAATCTTAATGTACGCTGTAAAATTGTCCACTCTGTTCACGCTCAGATTTTAACAGTCAAGGAATTGCAGACACAGAGTGATATCTGTGGGGAAAAATATTAACTTAAGCCACCATGCTTTAGTGAGAGGCTGAAGCCTTGAAGTACAACCCTTATTGCAGGTATTCTAAAGACGCAAAAGAAAATGTTATAGTTGACTTTAATCCTGTTGTGAAGTATCTAATTTTTTAATACTTATGGCCCAGAACTTGGTGTCGGGGGCTTGCCGCGCGTGCAAGCCCCCGATGTGCACTTACCTGGCGCGCCGACATCTGAAACCTGGCCCGCAGTGGATTTCCTGTAAGTGGCCCGGTTCTGATCTCGGCGCGCTGTGCTAACCTGACCCAGCGGCGTAGTTAGTGCGATGTGCCGGCTGGGATCAGGTGAGCACTGTTCAGCCAATCAGGGGAGGGGAAACTTCATTCATAAGTTTGATAGTAAAGACTGTCAAACTCATGAAAAGTACGGCACCCCAAAACACTAAAACTTTAAATAAAATTTTAAAAAGCATCCCAATAATTAAATTAACTATGAATAACTTTAAAAAAACTATTTTAAACAATTAATCAAATTTTTGAAAAAAATAAATTTTTAAAAAATAGGGTCTAAAAGTAAACTTACCTTACTGTAGATTCTTTAAAAATAATAAACCTGTGGGAAAAAAAAATTCTAAATCGTACTAAAAGACCACTTACCTGTAAAACTAAGTACTTACGTGTGGTTTTTCAATGCGTAAAAACCGGAGCCCTTTACACACGCGCAAATCTGTAAAAATACAGGAAATCCAAGTCGCACGCGCTGCCCAATACCGCGCATGCGTTCAGCCTCTTAACCCCTTGGGTCAGAGGACAGGAAATGCCGGTTTTCAGCGCATGCGCTGTGCATGCTGAAAACCGGCAATTCCTCCTGGCACACGTGTGAGTACCCTGTCCGTACTCGCGCGTTGTGACAGGAATTACTGGGCCATTATGTTCGAAACCTTAATTTGAGCCCTTAAGCCAGCAGGCTGAGGGGCAAAATGGCAAATGAAAAAAATGTCCAAATATTTTACTCCATTTGATTGGTTGAGTTTCCGGTTTGTTTTGAGATGGAATAGTTAGCTATAATGTTTTTTATTTCAGCCAGTCAAAAAGTGTGACATCAGAGGGTGGCAGATGGGACTGATTTTTAATATTAAAATAGATAGATATGTCAAGGTATGCACATCATAACTATAAATATTTAAAATAACACTTCATTAAATGCCCCAGAGCTGCATACTTATGTGTAGTCACAAGGTGGTGAGACAGCAGCAGGTTTACTCTCCATTAGTTTTACTCCCTCCCTGTGAGGATGCACCTGCCATTCACTCCGTACCTTCCCACAACAGCACGGAACGCACCACATGGAGAATGAAAGAACAAATCCACATCCTGTCTCAAAGTGGCACAGAATGTTAGAGCTCCAACACGCTGTGCCACTGCACCTGCTCATCACGACATCATTTTTCTTGTTCTTCCACTAAGGCTGTTTTATAATATGAAGTCGTAGAGTGATACAGTGTCTGATGCCTTGATTGTTACAGCGACCCAGTCAGCTGCTCTCCTTGACGTTGTATCTTCAGGTTGCTGGGACTCTGGGTTCAAATCCAGTTTGCTTGGGGTTTGCACTTGTTTCCCTTCCAGCAAATATTTGAGGACATTTTAACCCCAGGTCACAGTCCTCTCACTTGGTTTAAGAAAGGCATCTTTATCTTAAAATAACAACAGAAAATGCTGGAAAACTCAGCAGGCCAGGCAACATCCGTGGAGAGAAAATAGAGTCAATGTTTCGGGTGAAAACCCTTTGTCAAGACTAAAGAAGCACAGGACATGAAATAGATTAAGAGGCCAGGCTGGGAGAGAATAAAAGAGAAGAGACATTAAGAAGTGTTCAAAACGAGACGAGATGGTGATAGGACTAGTGGAGACAAAAGACAGCTCTAGATTAGGTGTGAAATGCACTGGCAGAATGGGAGACAGCTGCCATGTAGGAGAGAGAAAAAAAATGAAAGGGTGGGGTGGGGGGTAAGGCCAAAACAAAGGTGTGGATAAAAAATATAAGTAAAAATGTAATAGGGGCCGAGGTTATGATCTGAAATTGTTGAACTCGATATTGAGTCCAGAAGGCTGTAAAGTGCCTAATCGGAAGATGAGATGCTGTTCCTCGAGTTTTATCTTTATCTTATACTCATGAGTTAAAAGCCCCTCCTTTTGTGGGATCCAGACCGACTGATATTCAAGCCCACACCTCTGAGGTATCAGTAACACAGCAGTAAGTTACTCTCGGGGGAAACTAGTGTGCTTCACAGCATGAAGTTAGCTCGATGCACATGAGAACTCTGGATTTTAGTTGCTGATTTCTCTATTTGCACAGTTCCTTGAGGCCTGCATTGGCTATCATCCCATGCTTAACAGCTCCCTGAAGTATTTGAATTTTTGCCTCAATCAGTCCATAATGCTAATAAAACTTTCTTCCGTCTTATCCTACTCTCTGGAGCATAAACTGATCTTCTAGAATGTGCACAAGGCTGCTTTTCCCCCCCCCCTACTGGGGGTTTTTGTATGTTTATTTTATTACAGCTATCCTCTTGGGTGTAATTGTTTTGGGAGTCTACTCATGGCTGTGGTAGTCATTCTGTTTCCCCAGAGGAGAGTTCTGTAAAGAAATATGATCTCGCCTTTTCCTGCCACTTTTCTTCTCTAGTATTACTTGGATCCTAAATTTTGGTGCAGTTGCAACCCAAATCTTAATGTTATTATAGTAGTGTCACCATTAATACTGCCACTGCTGGTTTCTAACAAAGTTGCTTAGAGAGGCCTAGAGTTTTTGAGCAGAGCAACATGCCAGCAGTAACTCAAATTACATCCATTGCAATAATAACCGTTTGGTTCTGCCACCAATTAATTTGTGATTTTGGGGTGTGCAATGGTAACTTTGAAGTTGAAATGTATAGATCTTCAGAGCAATTCGTTAGAGTTTAGCCATTGGGAAATATCAAACCGCATGCAATTTGCTTCCTGTATTGGAAAGGTATGTATTTTTTAATTTTTATGTTTTACGACATTTTCCTGTGTCTGTGTGCCGTGAGACTCCCATCTGTATCATGACTCTCAAATTGTTGGTCAATTTTTTTCTTCTTTGCTAGTTTTTAGTTAAGTATTTATGCTTGTTTTTAATCCTTTTCTGATTTTTTTTTTTTTACTACTTTTAATATTCACTGGTCATGTTCTAGAAAACATTTCTGCCCAATCACAAACCAGCAACAAAAGAGATGCAGTAACCATGACGATTCTTCACCCAACCAAAAATAGAAATTCACTTAAATTCACAAAAAAAAATCATAATTTAACCCATAAACTTGGCTCTGACAGCATCTCTTTCTGCTTATAACAACAGAAAATGCTAGAAAAACTCAACAGGTCAGGCCTCTTTCTGCTTTCTACCCCCATTACCTTTTTCCACAAACAGCATGATGCCCTCTGTTGGGCCTCAGAATATCCTGTGCACTTCCTCCCCCTGCATATTTTATAATTCCCAGTCAGCCAGTTGACTCCACATACAGGAAACTTTCTGGTATCCGGCACAGACGGGACCGACGTGGTGCCGGTTCATCAACAATTCCGGATAACCAAACGCTATATGGAGCTCAGAGCTCCGTATAAAGCAACAAACCCTGTTGCTTAGCAACAGCTTCAGAAGAACGTCCACAAGTTGCAAGCGTCTCTGTAGCTTAGCAACAGCTGCAGCCAAACCCTTGTCTTCCTCCATTTGTTGCTGTGCAAGTAATAAAAGTTATAAAACTTACCTGAAACCGACTCCTGAATTTTGCCGGTTAACCGACATTTCTGGTTATTTAGGGGCCGGTTAATCGAAAGTTTCCTGTATTTCGAGGTCCAATATAAGGACTCCAGTATTAACAAACAACATGCACAGAAGTGTATAATGTGAAATAAAAACTACAGGGCTGAACTGCATATGCAAAGTGTGTGTGTCTTGCAAACTCACTCAAATGAAGTGGGCAAATAACTATTGAGCAAGTAGGATAGTAATTCAGAAATAGTGGCTACAACATAGTTGGTGTGAAAACTGAAAAGGACAATAAACATTTATAGATAAAGGTGGTGAATTGGTAAAAGGCACAGTGCATGGAGATAAGAAACGATCTGGCCCATATTAGCTGGACAGATCAGTTAGCCATCAGAACAATAGATCAGAGTAGGAAAACTGTAACTGTGATAAGGATAGAGTACAATATAGATATAGTTTCAAGGTGAAGGAGGTGCTCAAAAGGATAAAGTTCTGTGACTGAAACTAAACAAACCTAAAAGGGAGGTATATGATGAAACTAGGGCTAGCAATACTAAAAATCACAAGGGATATGGAAAGTAGTGGGAAAGTGAAAAGGGGGTTAGAAGGGCTGAAAGAGGATATGAAAATGGCCAGCAAAAGAAATAGTAAAGGCTTTTTATATAAGCAAATTATAAATGAAAATAATAGAGGGTAGGGCTGCTTGGTGATAGAGTAAAATCTAGTTGTGGGGCCTGAAAATATGGCAAAGAGATTGAAGTGAGAATCCAAGTGTACTAGAGGAGGTTGTGAAATAATTGTAGACATAAGAGTAGAAAAGGAATTTGTACTAAAAAAAATAGAATAGGTGGGTAGGTCACTGGTCCCTGCTGGTATACATTGCAGACTGTTGAAGGAAGTCAGAGAGGAGATAGCAGAGACTCTGACCAACATTTTTTAATCCTCAGATGAAAATTGTGCCAAGGAACTGGAAATTAGCCGACATAATCTTGAAAACCCAGTGTCGGTGGAGGCAGATAGTGTGGCCCAGATGGTTTTTCAGTCTTCTCAAAATTTAAATTTAAAATGACAGACTTTGTGAATGTATTTAATAACTTTAAAGAAAGAATCACCTTGATTTTATTATTGTTATTCTTGGATCCAGAAAAGAACTTGTAGAATAAAAATAGTTTAAAGGCCATCTCCTTGATTGAGAGAGATTGTAAGGTCTTGGCTAAGAAATTGGAGCAGGTCCTTCTGGAATAAATTCAGGTGCACCCACATTAAGCTGGACTTATTAAGACTCAACTGATCCACAGTTTTAATGTATTTGTTCATGACATCTATGGTTCTGATCACCAAATGTTTACTCCATTTTAGAGGCATTCTGAACTGAATAATCTGATGTGGAGGAAATTATATTACAAATTTGCACTATATTGATATCCCACTATGAAAACATTGTTGGTTATTGTGAATTTGATTTCCACGTAGTTTGAAGTACCACATGGGCATCAGAATGCCTCTTGCACTGTTTCAGATCCTGTTTATATAACTTTGTTTTATGGAACCATCATATCTTTCAACGGTTTAATAGCAGCCAATTTTTAAAGTGAATCTTATCCTTCACGATCCAGAAACACCTTTTCTAAGATTTGCCCTTACAGTGGTATGTACTTGGAAAAACTTAGATAATCTGCTTACTACAGTGAACTCTTTCTTATCCGGCACCTATGGGACCGGGGTGGTGCCGGTTGATGCAAAATTCTGGATAACAGAGAGGTATACCTACCACGGCAATTTTAACACAAACAAAAATAAAAAATCAAGAAATGTACAGGTTGACTATCCCTTATCCGAAAACCTTGGGACCAGCTGTGTTTCGGTTTTCGGAAATTTTCGGATTTCAGAAGGTATTATTTCAGACTGGGAAACTCCTAGCATTCTTTTCACAGGCAGGCTCTGGAAAGCGTCTCTGTAGCTTAGCAACAGCTTCAGAGACGCTTCCAAGCTACTGGGCCGAGTGTTTACAAGCTGTTGCTGAGCAACAGTGTTTGTTGTCAGATACGGCAGGCTCTGGAAAGCGTCTCTGTAGCTTAGCAACAGCTTCAGAGACGCTTCCAAGCCACGGGCCGAGTGTTTACAAGCTGTTGCTGAGCAACAGTGTTTGTTGTCAGATACGGAGATGAAAACCTTCGTATCTGACAACATTAGCGCTGATCTATCCGGAAGTTTGGATAGAACGGTAGCATATCGGACAGGCCGCTGCAGCTATCGGACGGGCCGCTGTATTGTTGGGTTCACTCTCCCGGTACCTCCTTCACACTGCCCGGCTCGGCCTGCAATCTCCTACCCAGGAGGGAACTCTGTGACCCTCTGCCCTGCTCACAGGGAAAGGCAGAGCTCCCTCAGTCACACTTAACATCGAGAGCGAAGGCTGGCGTGTCGACAATCTGCAGGAATTCTTGTTCTGGGCCCCGGAGGACCACTCCTGTCATGTTTTGCGCCACTCGGGTCATGTCATGCGCACGACTTACGCTGAACGAAAAAACTTTCGGTTTTCAGAGGTTTTCGGAAGTTCGGATAAAGGATAGTCTACCACTGCAAAATTGGGTACTCACCTACAGAATGTTCCGTTAAATGTATGGTAGGAAGATGCCGGTTATTAAAGTATTCCGGATGATAAAGTGCCGTTTAAACCATCCCAGCACTACACTACTAAGTTCTGGAAATGCCAGCTATTATCAAACAGACTATAGGTTTCTATCCCTACTATGTGATTGGGCAGCTCTGGTGTTGTATACCTTCCACCCCTCTCTCGTTTTCTTTCTGAAAATGACAGTCTTTGATGTTAGAAAATACAATGGTGTTCTAGGTTGACATGCCTGACAAGTCCTATAAGCTGAAAACTGGGCAACAAGTTGTTACCAGAATGACTGAAGGTGAGGAAAAAGCCTCCAAATACTTGTGCTCACTCGGTGAGGATACTGAATGGGAGAATGTGGAATTGAACATTATCGACCCTTCCAGTCGACCAAACTTAGGACAGATCTTGTTTAAGCAGCTTAATACAATGATCATCTCCCTCAAAATTAACATAGCTTTGGCATTCAGAGTGTCAGTCAACAATCAAATTCTAATTATCTCATAGTTGGTAAATTACAGGAACATCAGTCCCTCCTTTGAACTGCGGCAGGGGTTTTAAGTGGGCTTCAGAGCTTTCTAGAATCAGGACGTTGCCAAGTGATAATGTTCAATAGTTCTTTGCTGATCCTTGCACCCAAATTTTTGTTGTTGCTATGTTTCTCTGAATTCAATACCATGCGCAAGGTAAATCAAGCAACTGAGGGTAATGCAAGTATGAAAACCAGCACTTACAGGTGAGGCATCTACCATTTGGTTTGCAGAGGAAATTTTTTTTAACCTTTTTGCCAGCAGCCAAATCAAAATGGAAGAGTCATTCAGCAGGTTTGCAGCAAGTTGTCTAACAAGATTTGTGTTAGTTCACAATGATCAGTATAGTTCTGTTTACAATGGGACTGTCTTTTTGAACATATAAAAACCTATGTCAACACCATTTGATAGTTATTTTGTAAGTAAATTTATCCAATGTTAATCTGTTTGGGTCATTCTTGTGTCGATTTTCTTTTTTTAAGACCTAGGCCGATATCCAGAGCTGCAGTACGTATATGTAGACAACAACGTTCAGTTATATGGACTACCATCTTATCTGTACAACAAAGTTATTGGCCACAGTGGGTAAGAACAGTTTGCTATTTTAATGTGTTATTAATCAGATAGTTAACTGTTCAGTGATACCACTAAGTGTGCAAAATGCTATTTTAACAGATTAAAAACCAATTATAATTGCCACAGTTCATCAGTAGCAGTGGCCACATTCTGTGAAAACTAGAGTATGCTGTGCAGCTGGTATTAAAAGCAGCCAAAAACCTTATGCAACTGTTACCCTCAGCAGGAGTCAATTCTGGAGACTTGGAATATGTCGATTTTAAATCTGTAGCCTTTTCATAGATAACTGTACAAATTAAAACTCTAGAAACTTTAATTATGCTTTCATCTGTAAATAAAAGGTTCTTCTGCAATTTTTGAATAAGTTTAATTATCTGCCAGCCATGTAATCTCCTTTTGGTGTGTTTGTTCTCCTTTGTGATGTGCACAGAGTAATGGATAGGTATTGAGGGAGTTGCAATGTAGTAATGTAAGCACGGGATTTAGATGAGGTCATAAATGATGTCACTGGAGCTTGAACATGTGTTGCCTGAGGCTTGGGATTCACTTCCTTTAATTGCCTGTTATTTTCCCAATAGAGAATTATAAGGCTTAATTTGGTCAAAGGGTTCCGATAAAATCCTAAAAACCATGAAAGCAAAAAGATGTACAGCCATCAGTCCGAGAAAGTAAATTCCTGCGACACAAAGCTGGGTGGGAGGGTAAGCTGTGAGGAGGATGTCGTGAAACTCCAGTACGATTTGGACGGGTTGGGTGATTGGGCAGAAACATGGCAAATGCACTATAATGTGGATAAATGTGAGGTTATCCACTTTGGTGGCAAAAACAGGAAGGCAGATTATTTGAATGGCAATAGATTGGGAGAAGGGGAAGTGCAAAGAGACCTGGGTGTTATTGTGCACCAGTCGCTGAAGGTAAGCATGCAGGTGCAGCAGGCGGTTAAGAAGGCAAATGGTATGTTGGCCTTCGTAGCAAGAGGGTTCGAATACAAGAACAAGGATGTCTTGCTGCAGTTGTACAGGGCCTTGGTGAGACCGCACCTTGAGTATTGTGTGCAGTTTTGGTCACCTTACCTGAGGAAGGACGTTCTTGCCATGGAGGGAGTGCAGCGAAGATTCACCAGGCTGATACCTGGGATGGCAGGAATGACGTATGAGGAGAGATTGTGTCGATTGGGCTTATACTCACTGGAGTTTAGAAGATTGAGAGGGGATCTCATCGAAACCTATAAAATTCTGTCAGGTCTGGACAGACTAGATGCAGAAAGGATGTTTCTGATGGCCGGGGAGTCCAGAACCAGGGGTCATAGTCTAAGGATAAGGGGTAAGCCATTTAGGACTGAAATGAGGAGGAATTTCTTCACCCAGAGTGGTGAACTGTGGAATTCTCTGCCACAGAGGGCGGTGGAGGCCAGTTCATTAAATATATTCAAGAAGGAGTTGGATATATTTCTTAAGACTAAAGGGATCAAGGGATATGGGGAGAAGGCAGAGACAGGGTACTGAATTTGGATGATCAGCCATGATCTCATTGAATGGCGGAGCAGGCTCGAAGGGCTGAATGGCCTACTCCTGCTCCTATCTTCTATGTTTCTATGTATTTTTTGTGGCTCCGTGCTACTGGGATATGGGGAGGTTGTTGCCTGTGGAGGATAGCAGAGCCATGTGATTCTTTTCTTGAGGGTAAACCAAGGGACATCTTTGATTTTCACAGTTGCCAGATCTTGCCTTCTCCATTTTATCTGCTTTTTAATCTGCGTCCAAAGAATGGTGACCATTGCATCTATCTTCATCCTAATAGTGAATTCAAGATGATCCCGCAGAAAAGCTCCACATAAATAAAAGCAGTTTCTCGTAGAAATACTCTATATAAAGTTGTGCGGGCACAAGATCTATAAGTTGAGATGTAGCTTATAGTGAATATAAATGAAACCTGAGGAATTACTGGGACTGATGTCATCTCCACAGAGATCTGTGCACTGGAAGAAATCTCAGGGATATAACTATTGAAATGTGCCCTTCTTAAACACTTTTTCCCTAATGAGTTAATTATCAGACTCATATAAGGCAAAAGGGTAAGTGAGTTGTATGCCAACACTCATTTCCAAAAAATATCTGTAGCGCAACATCAAAGTTGCATCATTATTTTCATTGCACGGGTGATTTATTTTGCTTTCCATGCATATTTCAATGACTTAATGAATCAGATCATTATGTGGTAAATTTTTGTATTAATCTGTTTTTCAGTGAGTTTTCAAAGTGCTGGGCTGTGAAACCATTGTTCACACAACTTAAATATGTAGTTTTTAAAATATTGGGCCTGATTTTGCTGTAGAAATAATGGTGAGGCTTACTGTTATTAAAGTGTAAATTGGACAGCAACTTCCGGTGACCACACTTGCGCAGTTAAACACAAAATTCAGGAAGTTGCTGTCTGATAGGCCCTGCTCCTCCAGAAGCCGTGCGAAACTGGCATCTCGCTGAGCTACCCATTAAAATACATGGAACGGCGTGAAGTTGCAGTATTTATCCACTAGTTACTCACTAAACTCAGCAGAAAAAGTTAGGGCTTGTCCATTCCAGTGTAAGCAAATTTTAACGGCATGATAAGTCTTAATGACTGCCAAACAACCTCTAGCACTGAAAATTAATTTTAGTGTGAAGTCTCATTCCTTCAGATTTTAATTACTGTTGGAGATTTTTTTTAAATAAAACCTTTAAATAAAACATTTTTTGAAAACTTTTTTTCTGTCTCTTTTATCTCTCTCTCAATCCCATTTTTCTTTCCCTGTCTTTATTTTGCTTTCTCTACCTGATTTGACATTGAATTAAATATTCTAACTGACACTTCCTGCTTCAGACTCTGCGCAGCTCATTAACAATTCTTCAATCTGATTGGTTGCTTTCCCTCTTCATACAGGTCCCAGATTCCATGTAGAGGGCACCACACCTGTTTGGCTATCTAATTTACAGCAAGTTCCAGTGTAAAATCCCATAGAAAGTCTGTGTGTACATGTAATGAGCGGCTGGCGCCATTCATTCGCCGCTGATCACAAAATCTGGCCGAATGTAATTATTTCAACTGTGTCTATATAGAAATTAAAATATTCAGGCCATATTTGCTGTGCCTTTCCCAAAACATTAAAGAATAAGGAGAGATCATCTACATCAGTGTTGAGAAGGAATCAGACTTTTGTCAAGCTAAACATTGCCAAAAAGAATACTTGATATACAGAAGACATTGGGAAATGTAATACTAGAAATTTCTTTACTCTATGATACGGTAGTAGAACTTTTGATTTGATCAATGGTTGTTGTACCGTCAAATACAATGGTGACTCTAACATTGCAGTGACTTTTGGATGTGTTTTTCTTCCCTGTTTAATCACAGTTGTGGTTCCTGTGTGCAAAATGAAGAAGTGAAGCTTTCATTCACCCATAGGCAGCTGACCATTACTGTACCAGATGAAATCCAGGCAATAGGAACTGAAAATGACACTGTACCACCACTTCAAGAAATGGTTATGAGGACTATCTTCAATTTTTACAGCACATCAAAGAAAGGCATGTCTAACTAGTATTCTTTTTATTGCTGGTCACAGATTCAAGTCTGAAAGAAAATGTAAGGTTGATTTTAAAGCTTCTAATATTAAAAACACCTTTATTACAGTACAGTAAAGATGGGAAATATTTCATTAGTTTTGCATGCTAATTGGGAACTGGGGACGATTGCTGGATATTCCCAACCATATGACTGTCTCTATGCACAATTAATGATGATAAAAGCAGCTCACTGAATTTATAAGAACGTTCTATTTACTTTCTCTCTGTCTGCATGGATTCCACTTTTAAACTGCACTGCAAGGGATCGACTAGAATGTCGCTGATAACTGACACATTGCCCATGTACAATTTTCAGCAACTTGTATTAGATGTCTGCTTGCCATACAGATCTGCAGTACATTCCGAGGGTTAAGAATGGAAAAAAATCTGTTCTTTTAGTGATGCATTGCTGTGGCAGTGCACAAGGGCACAAAGTGATAGGATTCCATTTTGTGCCCTGACTTTTTCATGTGGCAAGTTCTTGATCTCAATTTTGTCATTAGAGGGAAGGGCAGAGTGGAGGCTCAATAATTTGGCATGGGGGGGTGGGCGGGTGTTGGTGAAAGAAAATTGGAGATGGGAAATCAAATCACCTTTTGCATGCACCCTAACAGCCACTTCAAACACATTCTTTACTATTTTGCTGGAAACAACAAATAATGTGATTTGGGCTTTGTGTGTTAATGATCTGAAAATGAATTAATTTCACCAGCTGTGTAAGCTGGCATTATGCACAGTGTGGTTTCACTTTGTAATAAAATATATTTCTATCTAATACTGTTTTATGCATCATACATCACACTTCATTGCCGATACGACACCCTGTTTTTTTTAAAAAGAAAGTTGTATAGTACCTCGGACCGTTGCCTGAAACTGATGAACATTTTTCAGTTTCCAATGTTCCCTCACCAAACCGTTCAACTCGCATTAATCTGAAGCTGTATTTACTTACCGCATAGATGCATGGCCTTAGCAGGACACATGTCAACTTAGCAGCAGAATACAGGAAACTTTGTGCTATCCGGCACCGACGGGACCGCGCTGTTGCCGTTCCCTCAAAACTGCCGGACAAATCAGCGTTAATGTTGAAGCATACGGAGCTTTTCAGCTCCCTATCTGGCAACAAACACTGTTGCTTAGCAACAGCTTCTAAACAGTCGGCCGTACTCTCTGTAGCGTCTCTAGCTTAGCAACAGCTTCAGAGAGACTTTGCAGAGCCTGACTGTTGGAAAAAAAAGCCACGAGAAGAAAGAAAAAAAAGCCACGAGAAGAAAAAAAAACCTAACAAAACGGCTCCTGATTTTTGCCGGTGGCTCGAGCTTGCCGGACATTTAGCCTCCGGATAACAAAGTTTCCTGTAATACAATGTGGATTACATTGTGTGACATTCTTGTCTTTGTAAATTAGCCTCTCATCTGACTTACAATGAGCAATGCCATGGGAGCCTGCACTATTCCTTTCTTGGCCCCCAGGGAACTGTGATGTGCATCTTTCTGCCAGTCTGCAGTTGTCTCTCTTCAGGCTTTCACCCTGTGGTTTTTAGTAGGTTTTTTAAAAATGAAAACGGGTTACGTCTTCCACTGGGGCTGGTGATGGTTCTGAGGAAAATTACAAAAACTTTGGGTTTATTGATTCAGTGGAGCCCGTCTGGGATAGGAAAAAAAAGACCTCAAGTGGTCTAAAGGCCTGCATACCTGTAGGAGAACTGATCTTAAAAAGTAATTGTATCTATGGGAAGATTGAACCTTACCCTTGGGCTTAAAGGTTCACATTTCGTCATGCCTTGGTATAATACAGAATATATAGTACTGAGTCTGGTTAAAAAAAATAACTATAAATGCAATTTTTAAATACTGCAGCACAATTTTGACATAGAACTGGAAAGAGCTTTGTATGAGTGGAAAAAGTACCATCAGTGCTAAACTACTTAATAAGCCAAACACACATTTATATGCATTTTAAAACAATTGCATTACTTGAATTAAATCTGCAGTTCCATATTTGTGCAGTTAGAACATCTTTCTCGGCCAGGATCATAGTGAGTCAGGTGTTGAGCGGTTCGAGTGGAAGTAGGGGAGGGATGCTCCTTGCCACAAAAAAAATTGGTAAGTTTGGACGCGGTCTCTCCAGAGGCACTGAGATAAGTGGTTTCTGGAAATTAAATTAGTATTTTCTTTATTCACTGTAGGTAGATAGACATAAATGTGATCTTTTACATGTACCAGTAAAACTTGTATTTTTTTTATCCTATTTGTAAATCTGAATTGGAAGGGGGGGGGGTGGAAATGGTGGCTGACAAAGTTTTCAGGAAGCTTTTTTAAGCAATTTGATTGCTTGATTTCTTAGAAATTTGACAAGTTGCAATTAATACATTTGAATCACATTGCTTCTCTGTCAATCAGGTGGAAGAAGTTTAAACTGAGGTAGGACATATTTGGTGTTGCAGACATACTGCGTGATGTCTGAAATGTCAAGTGCACACTCATGTAAAATTTTTCTAATAATGAACCTCCCATGGGATTACTTGTGGTAATTCAGATGATGCGCTGTTTTATAAGGACAGGATTACGAAATCATGTTAAACAGTATTATTCAATTGCTAAATTGCAGGTTGTGTCTCTTTATGGCTTCAACGTCTGATGAATCATTGGGTGAATTAATTAAAAGGTTAATTGATATTTAAGTTGGAGATTAGAAGCTTGGTTTTGTGAGAAGATCGGTTAAAAGCCTACAGATGTGGTTTTGGTATTTTGTGTTTTTGCAGAATTTTTCTGTGCTTGATAAATGATTGTCTTTATTTCTTTACACCTTTTTAAGTGGGAGACAGATATTTGCATTAGACAGTGTGTAACATCTGCAGTGTGTCATATTGGAATAGATCGCCAGATGAATTATATACATTTTAATATACATTTCTGATATATTTATATTCTATTCATAGGTAATATATATATTGTCTGTCTTATGTTGACTTCTTATATTTCTATTCTGGATATATATTTATTTGCAAAATCTGTGACACAATTTATGATTTTTTTAAACCAAGCATGTGATATGCACAAAATTATGTAACTGCATTATTTCTCTGTTAAATTTCTAACGGCACAAATTTATTTCTTCATTCTGCAGTGGGTGAGGAGCACATATTTTATGCACTTTTTTAAATCTATAAGCAATGCCTTGAGAGATGTATTTTGCATTTAATAGGTTGACAAGTGAACCTAAAAGGTACCCAATGCATTTTCAGTTTGGCTAATTGACTACTATTGTTAGTGGAATACAGTTTTTTTTAATTGCTTATCATTTGTAAGTGAATGTGGGAATCTTCAGAGGAAGCTAGAACAAATACATGCTTATAATTTTACATTTCCACCATTCTTCGTGTTAATAGTGATTTGGCACAGTTTAATGCTCTTCCATCCAGCTGCTGAATTTGAGAAAAATCCGTGCTATACCCTGTACTATTGTCTATTGGTGTTACGGAGCATGTGTTACGGAGTGATAGTATGTGGGGACACAGCTCCCCACACAGTAAGTTTCTGGTCTCCAGTGCGCCGAGGGTAGGCTCTGAGCAGAAGTTGCACGCTTCACCACATATTGGGAGAAGAAAATAGGAGGGAGAAAGAGAGAGAAATACTATCTGATTGCCCCTAGTATCTTGTAATGATCAGTTTTAGAACAGGTTTGGCAGCGGCCAGGGAGCAGGTACTCTACCTGCTCTTAGAGCCAAAGAAATAGTTTGTGGTATGAGCATACCTGAAGGAAGGAGAACAAATACAAAGAAAATAACAAAAAGTCTTCCAGTAACTATAGAACCTGTTAGATAATTAATAATATTTACTGTGAGTGAAGCCATCTGTTTCTGTCTGCTGCAATGGTTTGACACGGGTACATGAGCAGGTTTAGATTCAAACTGTTCTGTTTGTATAGCTGCTACTAAGCTTTACAAAGATTAAGCTGCGGTAAGTAGGATGTTTATTGCAAAGAAAAATTACAATGTTATGTTCTCCTGTAGATCTGGATCTTCTGTCCCCAATCTCATTACCAAGGAATCTGTGCAAGTTGCTATTCTACCCACTGGGACATTGTCATCACTGCAGCCAGCCAATGTTTACCATCGTCTATCCGAAGTGTTTTCCTCTGACAGAGACCCCTATGGCTGCCTTGTATAATGGGTAATTATAAAGAAATTGGTCTTGTGTTTTGAATGTCCATTGAGGTTTTCACTGAAGGGAAAAACATCAACACCCAAAAGCACAACACTTCTTATTTGATTAAACAGCCTGCCTATTTAGATTGCAATGAATGCAAAAGCGAAACCTTTACATATTTTCCGATAAACTGCAGAGATGTTATTGTAATAACATTTTACACTTTTGCACTTGCTGTTCAGAAATTCTTCAATCATGTTTAAATTAATTATGGTAGGGATGGGGCCTGAAGCCTGTTTCTGGAGGTCTCCTGAAGATAATTCAGGTTCTTTGCATTACGCAAATTTGAGTACATTAAATTTATGGTGCCTTTCTGAAGGTCTCGCTGTTGTTTCAAAATTCTGTTGAACATTTAGAATCTGATCTGTATGTCTGTGTTAACTGACTAGTCTTAGTTGGTAACATTCTTGCTCCAGAGTCGGAAGGTCATGGGTTCAAGGCTCATTTCAGGACTTGGCCACATAATCTGAACTGACACTCCATTACAGTGCTGAGGGAGTACTGCATTGCCTTAGGTGCTATCTTTTGGATCAGATGTTAAACCAGGACCCTGTCTGTCTATCTTGGTGGTTCAGGTGGACATGAGGGCCAGAATTTTGTCGGCACTCATAGAGTGCGGTTTTGGAGGCGGGGCCGCTGTCAAAATCAAAAAGATTGACAGGGAATCGGTATCCCGCTGTAAACCCGCCTCCTTGCAGGTTTCCCAAGCGTCGGGTCTGCCATCCCTGAGCAGATCCGACACCAAGCGGCGGGTCAGCCAATTTAGATACTTAAAAGCTTGTTAAAAGGTAGTTAAACACCATTTTACCATGTACTTACCATTTTACCAGCTTTTCCACGTGTCTCCCGGAGCATGGTGATCACATCAGGTAAGTAGGTCAGGTATTGTGTCAGCATGGAATGATTTACTAACCTGACAGCTGCAAATGGTCTATGAAAGCTCCCATTTCATAGCTATTCACTTTCCAAGGTTAGAAGCTGTTGCTTACTGCATTTGGAAGACAGATTGACCTTTATGCAGCTTGCAAGTGTTTGCAGCAAACTCTCTATCCAGTGTCACCTCATTGGAACAACTCCTCTCACCACTGACAGATCGCTTCTGTCATCTCAGCCTCACCTGCCATCTATTCCATCAGCATGGATGCTCTTGAAAAAATTTCACCTTGGTCCTCAGAATCCCACCACGATCAGCCCCAACACCAGTAGCACCAACAACACCACCAACCTTCTCAGCAATCAACTGATGCTGCACTGGACACAGGACACCATCAGCCATGCACATTGCTGCCCGGGACACCAACGATGGCCTCACCATGTCCAGATTTGCTTCACTTAACACTGTACACCCTGGCTGCCACATGATGCACCAGGTTGGCACCACCCCACACCAGCACCATAAAGCATCCCTACAATGTCCAACCCATTCCCTTCACACTTATCACCATTGGGGGAGGGGGGAACATTATGTCTCACCATTCACTGGAACTCACTAAGATACTTTCAAAGGTGCACACAAATCTGTCCAAGAAGGCAAAGTGGTGAAAATAAGGATTTCAATGCTTGACAATGCATTAACAGAAACTTTACACAAACATTGGCTAAAGCACAAAAGTGCCTACCCTTGTGTGTTGTTAGTTTGAATGATCGGATGAAGGTGAGTGTGAGTGGTGGTCAGTGAGATGGGGATGTGATAATGTAGATAGAGAGGGATGGATGGAAGTGCAAGGTAAGTTGGTGTGAGTAAGGCTGTGCAGGAGTAGGGTAGGGAAGGCAGAGTGATGGGGATGTGATGAGTGGCACAGGAGGATGAGGTTGAGTGTGGCTTTGCAGTAATGTTCCATGATCTACCGAGATCATTGAAAGGTTTGCATCATTGCTGCCAGGTCCTCCTGACAACATCCCTGTTTGTGCCCTCCTGTGCAGTGTGTAGCCAGGCTGCGTTGGTGTCCTGGGGAGGTCTCTTCCGCCCATTGGAAGGGAAGCGAACCTCCCTGCATACTGTGACTCCCTCCTTAAGCACATGGAGAGAGTCATGGGAGAGCCTGGGTGCAGCCGTGCTTGTCAGTGTTTGCAGCACCTCAGTGTTGTAGAACACTGACAGCAAAACTGTCAAAATGAATGTGGACATGGTCCCTTTAAGGAAACCGGCTGATGACGCGTCATCAGATGACATCATCGGACCCACTTCCTTTTAATTGGCCGGGAACCTCGCAGGGTGGGCTTAACAAGCCCAATCAGGGCAAAATCATTTGGAGGCGGCTGGATGAAGACGGGAGCAGGGTTTGAGGCTGCCGCCTACTCCGGCCACACCGAACTCGCCACGGCTGGCGAAATCGCAGCCTAAGGATCTTGTGGCACAATTTGAAGAACACAAGGGAGTTCTCTTGAAGTCGCGACCAACATTCATTCCTCAAACAACATCGCCAAGAACAGATGAACTGTTCATTCGTTCAGTGGCTCATGTGCAAATTGACTGCATTTTTCCCATGTAACAAGTCATTCCACTTCATAAGTGATTCATTGTTTATGAAGTGCTTTGGGATGTTTGAGAGATGTGAAAAGTTACTATATAAATGCAAGTCTTTAAAGTGTGTCGTCTTAGGTTTGCCTGAGAAAACTGCAGTTGGGACTCTTTCTCCAGAAAGGGCCTGAGAGTTCAACTTCCTTTCAAGATACAAAAAGTGCAAGTACTTAAAAATAGACAGAAGATATATAAGAAAATAGACAAGATATATTAGAAATTAGAATCGATCTTTAAATCACACTGTCAACATTACACTGAGTTGTATTATGTAATGGCATACAAGATTAAAGACATGGCATCTACTGCCTTTATTCATGCCCTACTTGGAGTTTAAAAAAAAGTCTATGGCGTGTTTTTAGAAGTATACAGAGAGAAGATGCTCGTTTACCTTGGATATGCCTAAATGTATGCTATAATGCTTCTGTCCTCATAAAACAGCATGCACTCTGAGTTACTATAAGCAATAAAGAGAAATAAGTTGCATTTATATAGTGCCTTTCACAACCTCAGGATGTCCCAAAGCGCTTCATAGCCAATTAACATAGAAACATAGAAGATAGGAGCAGGAGTAGGCCATTCGGCCCCTCGAGCCTGCTCCGCCATTCAATGCGATCATGGCTGATCATCCAAATTCAGTACCTGGTCCCTGCTTTCTTCCCATACCCCTTGATCCCTTTAGCCGTAAGAAATATATCCAACTCCTTCTTGAATATATTTAATGAATTGGCCTCTACTGCCTTCTGTGGCAGAGAATTCCACAGGTTCACCACTCTCTGGGTGAAGAAATTCCTCCTCATTTCTGTCCTAAATGGCCTACCCCTTATCCTTAGACTGTGACCCCTGGTTCTGGACTCCCCGACCATCGGGAATATCCTTCCTGCATCTAGTCTGTCCAGTCCTGTCAGAATTTTATAAGTTTCAATGAGATCCCCTCTCATTCTTCTAAACTCCAGCGAGTACAAGCCCAAGTACTTTTTGAAGTGTAGTCACTGTTGTAATGTAGGTAACCCGAAGGCAACCAATCACCAGTCAGGCTCTGCAAGGTCTCGCTGAAGCTGTTGCTAAGCTACAGAGACGCTTGCAAGGTACGGCCGACTGTTTAGAAGCTGTGGGTTTGTTGCCAGATACGGAGCTCAAAATCTCCGTATGTTTCAACATTAGCGCTGGTTTGTCCGGCAGTTTTGATGGGACGGCAACAGCTCGGTGCCGGATAGCACAAAGTTTCCTGTACTACAAACAACAATGAAATGAATGAGCAGATAATCTGTTTTAGCGACGATGGGTTGAGGGATAAATATTGGCTAGGACATTGGAAGAACTCCCCGTGGTCTCCGAATAGTGCCGTGGCATCTTTTGCGCCCACCTGAGAAAGCAGACGGGGCCTCAGCCTCAGCCAAAACCTGGCAACTCCTACAGCCCAGCACTCCCTCAGTATTGCACTGAATTGTCAGCCTCTACAGGAAACTTTCGATTTACCGGCACCTAAATAACCGGAAATCTCGGTTAACCGGCAAAATTCAGGAGTAGGTTTTTACTTCATATTGTACTTGCGTTCCCCCATCTGTTGCTGTGCAAGGGTGTGGCTGCAGCTGTTGCTAAGCTACAGAGATGCTTGCAACTTGTGGCCATTGTTCTGAACTTGTTGCTAAGCAACAGGGTTTGTTGCTTTATACGGAGCTCTCCGCTCCGTATCTTTTACTATAGCGTTCGGTTATCCGGAATTTTTGATGAACCGGCACCACGTCGGTCCCGTCTGTGCCGGATAAAAAAAAGTTTCCTGTATTACGTGCTCAAGTCTCTCGAGTGGGGATTTAACCCACAACTGAGCCAAGACTGATGCCAATGGTATGGAAGATCTCCCAGTACTGCTAAATTATTTTTTTCTTGTTCATCATGATGATTAGCTTTTCAAGGGTTAGTTTTATTTCTCAATTTTCTCACCTTTTCTATTCTGTTCTCCTGAAGGCAGTGACTTATGCGCGGGTATGATGCCACAACCTCTAGTGCCTCCCCTATGTTGGGAGTACTTTATGTATGAACCTACGCAGTGTGTGGTAGACCCTTTGAGTGTGAGGGCGTCACAGCCATGTAAGATTCCAATGTCCATGTGCCCTTTCCAGTAGGAGCCATTGGATTGTGATTAGGAGTTGGGAAGTTTGTCTTTAATTTTAACTCTGTGCTTTAGCCTCAGGATACTGAAGCCAATTGTACGTGCATCCTCCCCTACTCTAGCTGAGATTAGCTAACTCAGCCTAGAACGGAGATCAATTCTGAGATGGTCCTAATCTATATGGCTCAGTACCATACCATACAGTGCATTTACCAACTTGCAATTTGGAAGCTGGAGTACATCTTCTTGATACTGTGCCCATCATTCATGACATTTTTTTCCCTGTTTTTAGTAAATTGCTGGAAAATACAGCCCTATGTTAAATACTGTTGAATGCTGAAGTTCTCAAAATAATATTTTTGAAATGAAATCAAGAAAGCAAGTCTTGAGGTGGTTAATTTATATGGGCTAGAGCATAGAATGGCCAATAATATAAACTCTGACATAGGCAATACTCAGTGAAAATAATTTCTCACCAGGATAGTGAAATTGTATTCTTGGAGAGAGTAATTCTGCAATAAAAACAAACTGACCCAGATACAAACCAGAGCTGTTGACTAATAATTGAACCTTATTTCATCCATCAAAATATATCTGATGAATACCAAGATTATGATTTATCTGTTTTCATAGGAGGACAAAAATGAGCTTTGTAGCATACTGCTGCTCTATCAAGTGTCTACAGGTTTTTGAACTGCTTAGCTGACAGATCTCATGACGAATGAACTGCTGTCAGAACTTGGAAGAGACATTGGAAAGTCGGAACGCTCTGAATAGCACGGTTCTATAGGAAGTTCCAACCATGATATTCAGTATGCCTTTATGATTTGCAAGACTACATCAAGCTTTCAGAAAACTTTGGAAAGATTATGATCCTTTTCAGCTCGTACTGAAAACTATTATGATTCACACACCTCTGGGGAATCGTTAATTTCTAGTGAAGATTTCTTGTCATTTTTTAAACGTCAAACTCCGACGCACTTTGAACGTCTGTCACCTGGAAGGTGATGTTTAATGTAAGCTCAAGGGGGAAAACTGCGAACCAATAAATAAAAGGAAACCCATTTTGGCATAACTGCTTAAAGGTCAAAGAAAACTTTGTATGAGGTGGTTAATTGCACTGTTTAGATAACATTTTTTTTCCTATTTGTAGTTTTCTTTCATTTGGCAAAACCTGGGCATTACAATCTATTTGGTAATAAACCACAATTTCAATCTCAAATAAAATATTTATATAATAAAACAATTAGTTATAAGCAACTTGTATGCTAACAATTTCACAACTCGTGTTCAGATGTTGGAGAGCTGTTTTTTAAAAAAAAAAATAGGCCATTAAGTAGTGATGTTGAATAACCAATTCCAAAAGGACTGTGGTTTGTCTTGTTTTTGTTAGAATTGTCAGTTAAGTCACGGAAAATGTACTTCCTTTTTTATGCTTCAGGCTCCAGTTCAGAAACTATGATGAAATGCCTTGCTTTCTTTTTATCTTAAGATTGTTTTGCTTCACACCAGTGTCCATGATTGTGAGTCTGCATCTTACCTCAGACTGTCAATGATCCACAGTCTCTGGCTGTTGTCGTTACTGGTGGTGTCCTCCCTATTTCCCTCCTCATCTCCATCTTTCGGGTAAGTCTCTCCCAATCACCAGCTTTCCTCTGGTCAGTGACCGCACCCCACTCCGCTGTCTGGGTCCAGGTGACTGGGAGGGGCACCAGTTCCTGGATCGCTATGGGGGCAAGTAGAACAGAACCAGGTTGCGGGCAGCCACCTGGAACTGCACCAACTACAGGCAGCAGTCAGTATAGCATATCCACTTAGAAATTTTCCATTACACCATTGATTTATTATGTCAATTTGTGCAATGATCAGCTAATGAGTCAAGAGACGTGTGATCAAAATTGGTGTTGGCCAAAATACAAACCACTGCTAGATTTCTTTAGTTTACAACTGTGGAATAAAACAAAGTAAATGGAAAAAAATGTGACACATTTTCATGTAAGAAGCTGTAAAGTTTTATAGAATATAAAGTTGGTAAATGGGTAATTACATGTTGCTTCAGTGAGAGGTTGGTTTACTCACTGAACTGTTATGAAGTTAATTGTTTTTCATAATGTGCATTTCTGGCATGTAGCTTTTAGTATTATCAGCCAACTGTCTGTTAATGTTCTTTTAAATTGTATGGTAATTTCTGTGGCATTGCTCATGGACTTCCAAAAAATATAAAGTTGAATACACTTGAGCAGCAAACTCCAGTGAGTAGTTCATGAGCTGCTTATAGAACTAGTCCCAGGGATCTCAAGGGGTAGGTGTCTCAGACATGACCCTGCACTTTCAGCAGTATTTTCGTTTAAAAATCTCTCAGACTTCAATCGGCATTTGAGCCTCTAACTGCCTCAAATTTTAATAGATTTCAGGCATTAAAACATCAGCTGGTAATATACTGTAAATTATTTTTGTGGGAGGAAGAATCTTAACTGTGGTTCCTGCCCTACCCATCCCCATTCGGCGAGGCGCTGTCATATCTTAAAACTCATTGGCCCACTGCCCTGCCCATGAGACACTTTGGGCCAATCAGCAGGCATAGGAACAGCCCTAAATGTGCATGGTCATTACAGACCAAACGAAAGTTATTCTATATAAATAAATAGTACATTTTGGAATGAATATTAATGTTGAATGTATTGTAAGGTTGACCAGAAAGATAGTGATAGTTTAAGTACTGGAGGAGTCTGCACTGTCAAATGTATTTTACAATTTGTGTTTTGACCATTTTGTTTATTTACACACACAAGCAGCTGCTCAGGCAGTCGCCTGAAACCTTTTTGTGACCAGCCTGTTCAATTGTACTACTTTATTGATCCAGAGGTTAATCCATCATACATTAACGACTTGTTGATGGTCATTACATAATATGACGTTCCTGTATTCCACTGAAATGCCACATAAGCTTAAAAGTTGTAATGATTCTTACTCGTGTGCATTAGGCCTCCATTATCTCTGTGTTTTCATATTCCTTAATGCTAGTCAAGAGTTAGCCTGGGAGGAGACATTTTGTGTGGAATCCTCTCCTCGGTGATCTTGAATATGGAAATGGGGTCTGTGGTCTCCTGTCCCCAACTGTCACTGGAGAAAGGGACTGGTAAGTTTACAGGTATTTCTCTTTATTACATTTACATTTGTGTGGCACTCGGTGAAATAGACTTCACCTTGAGCTTAACCTCTCCTTTCACTGATCGAAAAGAGCGAGAACCAACGACTGCATAGCCCAGTTGTTGGCATAATAACTAGAAACAGTCCTACATCTATTATGTGTCCGTGTACAGTAAGATTTAAATTCTTGTTGCCTTATAGTCACGGTATTCTCTTCCTAATATGATCAGAGAATATAAGCATATATCTACTGAAAAATGTCACAGTAAAATCTTGAGAGAAGAGCATGTGGAACAGATCAGTTACTTGGCATTTTTTAAAAAATCCTCTGATCATGTTCTTGTTCCAGTTACTTTACTAGCAGCAGTACACATTTTGGCAGTGGTAAATGGGCTGCATTCCAACAAAAACAACAGTTGAGTAGTACCTAAACCCTTTTTTTTCATGATTACAGTAACTACTTTCATATGTCTAAAATCTAGCACAGCACATAACCAGAAGCATACCAACAATACCTTTACTCATTGTAGCATTCATCAGCCTGGTATGGTACTTTCCACCTAATTTGCTGCTTGTGATTTGATACAAATCCTCTGGATTTCTCCATCTATGTCGCTCATTATCTAGTTGGAATAAACATAACTCTTGTCTGTTTTTTAAAGGTCTCTCTTATTCTGTGGTAACATCTGATTTATGGATACTGAGTTACAACAAACACAGCTGCAGCATTTTAAAACTTAGCTGGGCCTTACAAATAGCAGTCACCTCGATCAGGGGTTCTCAAAACTTTTTGCTTCCGAGGCCCCCCTCGCCCGGACCCCCCTGTAACACAACACAAATATTTTTTCTGTATAAATATTAGTTATCAGTAGCTCTATACACCTTACGTAAAGAAGAATTTATTAAGTCCTAAATTTACAACAGCCAAATACTGAGGCTGCTGGAAATTTAAAAAAAATGAAAATGGTGGAAATACTCAGCAGGTCAGGCAGCATCTGTGAAGGTAGAAACCGAGTTAACATTTCAGGTCTGCCAGGCAATGGTCATCTCCAACAAGAGAGAGTCTAACCACCTCCCCTTGACATTCAACAGCATTACCATCGTCTAATCCCCCACCATCAACATCCTGCGGACACCATTGACCAGAAACTTAACTTGACCAGTCACATAAACAGGGTGGCTACAAGTGCAGGTCTGAGGCAAGGTATTCTGCAGCGAGTGACTCACCAAAGCCTTTCCACCATCTACAAGGCACAAGTCATTAGTGTGATGGAATACTCTCCACTTGCCTGGATGGGTGCAGCTCCAACAACACTCATGAAGCTCGACACTATCCAGGACAAAGCAGCCTGTTTGATTGGTACCCCATCTAGCACCTTAAACATTCACTCCTTCCACTACCGGCGTATCGTGGCTGCAGTGTGTACCATCTACAAGATGCACTGGAGCAACTCGCCAATGCTTCTTCGACAGCACCTCCCAAACCTGGGACCTCTACCACCGAGAAGGACAAGGGCTTGGGAAGGTGGATGGGAACAGCCACACAAGTGCCAGGCAATAACTATTTCCAATAAGCGAGAGTCTAACCACGCCCCTTGACATTCAGTGGCATTACCATCGCTGAATCCCCTGCCATCAACATCCTGGGGGTCACCATTGACCAGAAACTTAACTGGACCAGCTACATAAATACTGTGGCAACAAGAGCAGGTCAGAGGCTGGGTATTCTGTGGTGAGTGTCTCACCTCCTGACTCCCCAAAGCCTTTCCACCATCTCCAAGGCACAAGTCAGGAGTGTGATGGGATACTCTCCACTTGCCTGGATGAGTGCAGCTCCAACAACACTCAAGAAGCTCGACACCATCCAGGACAAAGCAGCCCGCTTGATTGGCACCATATCTACCACCTTAAACATTCACTCCCTCCACCACCGGCGCACCGTGGCTGCAATGTGTACCACCTACAAGATGCACTACAGCAATTCGCCAAGGCTTCTTCGGCAGCACCTCCCAAACACCTCTAACACCTAGAAGGACAAGGGCAGCAGACGCATGGGAACACCACTCCCTGCAAGTTCCCCTCCAAGTCACACACCATCCTGATTTGAAAATATATCGGCGTTCCCTCATCGTCGCTGGTTCAAAATCCTGGAACTTCCTATCTAACAGCACTGATGGAATTAGTTGTTTTGACTCTTTGTTCCAAGCCATACCATCATAAGCAATGATATTATGTCTTTAAACAACACATATATTTCTAGCCCTTTTTAATTTGCTCCCTTGGTTTTTCTTCTCCATGTGGTTCTATAGTTGGGTTTCATTGCTGAGAATCATAATTAACAATATGCATGGGTCCTTTTTAAATGTTAATTATTGCTCTGATTAGAATGACCTGTGACCTCGTAGCGTTAGCCCTAATCTTTCTTGTACATGATTCAACCAGGACTTGCATGGGACATATTTCCATCTTACTGTGCTTGGGCAATTTCAGGCAGGGTTCTTTGTACACACACATATCCTACTTTCCCCTCCCACCCCACCACCCTTCCCGAATTTCCTCTGTATGCTGCAGCCAGGCGATCCTTGATGCCCATGTACAATAAGAGGAAAATCTCTCACATGGACTTCTTGCATCTTCCATGTCTGTGTTTTCTTGCACTGTTATCGTCCTGGCCGTGTCTGGATGTTTTCCTGCCAAGTCTTGCTGAGCCGTTTCTCCAGCTGCTTCCACTAAAGGAAGCCAAGAACATGACCTACATCAGACGGCATAGATAAAAAGCTGACGATGGGACAAAATAAAATGGGACAAAAACAGAAGGGGTTGGATAAGATCAAAAAAAGGATGAATAAAAAGACACAAAAGCGATTAAGGAGAAATGGAAAATTAACAGAAAAATCATAAATGCATAAAAAAAATACTTTAGAAGTAAAAATTGAACTAATGAAAATAGAATGGCATCAACAAGGAAGGAAACAAATTGGATTTTTTTTATACACTCAAACTTTGACTTGATGCCTGGGTTGCAAAAACTAAGCTTCTTATAATTCTAGCACAGAGTGCAGTAAGCGTTTATTATGGTTCACTGTTCCACCTCCAGAGCCTGCCACCTTCCTCCCAGCTTCTGGGCTGTCCCCTAGTCTCTGCCCTAATGTCCTCTGAAACCTGGTACCTGACATTGCCAGCCAGCAGTGATCAGAACAGATGAAGATAGTCTTTCATAAATAGAATCCTTTCGCATTTTACACTTTGGATGGGGAGAGTAATTGGAATGAATGAGAGATCACCCGATGGCTGTGCATTTTGGCGACTGGGTAAACAATATTGCAGCAGAGATGCTATCTTAAATACTTTTAAGCAGTATTAAAGCTTTTGCATTATAATCGGGAATTGCATAAAAGCTTACCTCAGGTATATGAAATGCTAACATCTCGGGAGTACTGTTTTTTGAATGGATTATCTGTAAGTGAAGCTTTGTTACAAAACCATTCACAAACTTTATATGAAGAATTATTAAATTGCTTTCACAGAATTTGTACTCATTTGAGCTCTGATATGGAGCCTAAAATGTGCATGTAACTACTTCATAACTAGAATTGATTCATTTATTTGCAACCAGTCTCAAAGAAAGAAAAAGTTAACTTTGGCTTGATATTTGTGTGGAATCTAAACACGATTATCAACAGTTATATAATTCTAATGGCAAAAATAAAACAAATGTTTCCCTTTTTATATTATGAAAAAGCATAGTTGGTTTAAGCTAAACCTTTTCAAATACAAAGTTACTTTTTCTGAGAATTTTTCTGCTCATATTTTGTATGAGTGGATCAATTCAGTGTAATTTTGCCATTGAGCATGACTGCTTGTATTTTTCAAAGGTATAACCACTACTTGCATTTAGATTGTGCCTTTAATGTAGGAAAAAAGTACCAAAGCACTTCACAGAAGCGTTATAAGCCTTTTTGCTGTACCATTCTAATAAAATTATAATTTTGTAAAATCATGTACAATTCAATAATTAATAATGCTAAAATAAAAGTCTTAAAGTACCTCATGCTGCACTGTTTTTAGTTAAAAAAACAAAGTAAACATAAACCTGTTTGAAGAGGTCCCTGATGTGACCGTTTACAGGCCTTCCTTCACAAGACATTGGTATTTTGTAATGAACTGCCAATTTCTCCCATTTAACATATACCTTTAAAGCAATATTTAGCTATTTGATTACTAAGCATGTGGGACTAAGTCACTCTGCATAAGTAACGGTTGTTCCACGTGCTGTAACAGTATAGTGATAATCCATCTTTCAGCTAGAAACAATTACATACTGTTGAAACTATTTACAAAATGACAAAAGCATATGAGCATAATAATTTATAGGAACATTCAGGTCAACAAGCCTGTCCATTTTTAAAAGATCTTAAACCACTTTCTCCCCATATCACTCAATCCACTTTCTCTGCAGAAATACAGCTAATTCTCTTTTGAAACCCATTTAAATTGTCCATTTCAACAGCCTTCTCTGGAAACATTACCCTTGTTAAAGTTCTGCCTGATATCTCTTCCTATCCTAACATTCATTTTTAACTTGTGCCAGTGATGTGGCGCCCTTTACCATTGTGAACAATTTGCTCAGATCAACTTAGTCTGGCTTTTAAATCTTCAAATAAATCACCTCAAACTTTCCAAACTTTTTCCTCATAATTTAACTTTTTAATGCCTGGAATCATCCTCCTTGCCTGCCTCTGTACCAAACAAAATACTGATAACTTCTGGGAGTTAATGGGCTAGAATTTCTAATTAGCATTATTTCAATGCCCGTGGTAGCTCAGGATTGTCATTGGTGTCAAAATAATGTGTAAGCTTAAAAAGTCTACGTTGAGAGAGCCCAAAAATTGTAACAAAATTATTCTTATTTCCTACAATTTAGTTAAAATGGAAACTGTCTTGTCCAATTTCAAAATGATGGCCTGGAGATGAATTGCTTGTGGCAATAGACCATGTTAGATGAACTTTAAATAGTTGGGATACAGGTGCCTTGTTCTAAGTGCCAATTAAATTATAAATTGCCAAGGTACTAACCGTTCCTTGGGAACTAGACAAAGTGTGAGTGGTTGTTTATCAGCATCTATCATCTATGCAATAGTTAGCACCATTGTGACAACCATGGATGATTGATCAGCGACATTTGGACTGAAATACAGTGGAATTTTGGCTACACAATGAGAAGAAAGATGCACTGGCAGTGCCATGTAAATAGCCTAAGCCATGTCTCAATCAGTGTCGTTCACTGGTCACTGAAATGATTAATTGGCCAGAATTTGCACTGGTAAGCCGTTATTACCCCTTTGAAACTGACTGCAACTTCAGGATGTAGCGCATGCGCAACTGAAAGCAGAAAACCTGAAGTTGCAGTCAGTCATTCACTGCTCCGACACTGGCTCCGCTGTGGCTCCCCCACTCTCCCCCCACCCCCCCATCTCCCCAACCCCATAGCCGGCAATCGATGTAATCAGTGAAGCTGCCGAAAATGGGGGCTTTTCCGCGGTAATATTGCTGTTAAATACCCCATTAAATGTTAGGCCTTGTTGGATTAGGTGTAACGGGTTTTAACAGTGTAGTGACTGCTAAATAAACGTTATGGCCCTGAAAAAACTCATTTGTAAAGTGAGAATTTCTACATTGATAAAAATTACCATTTTTAAGAAACTTTTTAAAAACTTTTTTAATTTGTTCACGATATTTCAGATTCTACCTTATCCCCATGTGAGAGCCCCAATCTTTGTTTTGCTCTGTAACATTTTTAAAAAGTTGGGATAAAAGCAGCTTCTCATTTCCTGGTTCCCGGTCTATGAGAATTCTGCAATGTGATTGGCTGCTTAGGCAGCTTGTTGACATCACAGCAGATCGCACTAAGGAATTCCCACTGCACTGAAATCAATTATGTGTCGAAAAAGGCAAGCTTCTCGCCACAGAGATCGCAAGAACGCCCTTGCTTTGCAGCTGACCACAAATTCCGGGACAATATGTTACAGTTGAGAATGCGGAGTGCGTGCCATCTGTCTCCTTATCTGGAGTTTCTTCTCTTGTGCTTCAGGCTCAAGCTCTTTGTACACTTTTTAGCCTGTGCACCAGGCAATTTATTGTAGAAAACATTCCTCGTTGAAAAGCACCCAAATTTAGAAGTGTGTGTGCATATATATAACATAAGAAAAGTTAAGGGTAAGAAAAAGCCATTCAAGCCCATTGAAGCTCATCCTTCTAGTACCCCCGCCCTCCCATTATAGCATCCAATGGTATTTTGAACATCCTAAGATTTGTGTCTACTATGCCACCTGACATTACTCCAAATATTTATTACACTTAGTAAATATGTTCTTTCTAATTTCTGTTTCAAATTTACTTTTCATCAATTTAAGTTGATGTCCTCTGGTCCTACTTTCCTGGTTTCATTTGAAGTTGTTATGGGTTTACCTTGCCAATACATTTAATATCTTGTATCACTTGAAGTTCCCCTCTCTCCTTTTAACCACCTTCCTTCCAGACTGTACAGCTGGAGCGTCTTTAATCTTTCCTCTTCCTCTTTACACTTGGGATCCGTCTTCTTTGTACACTGTCCAGTGAATGTGTAGATTTTTAAATTCATGTTGAGTAGTACTCCAATCGCGGCCTCACTAGTGCATTGTAAAACTTTAGCACTTCTGGAGACTTACACTCTACTTGCTATTTATCCCAGCCTTCTGTTTACTTCACCACATTGTCCAAATATTGCAAGTGATGAATCTGCTATTACTCCCCTCTCCCTTTCCAAGTCTCCCTCTGCCAATGCAATTCCATTCATTGTATACTTATGATCCATAATGTGCAATAGTTTATTATTAAATTACATTTTTTATTTGCCTGTCCAATGCATATGCAATCTAAATCTTTCTGCAAATAATTTGCTGCATTGTCTGTCTGTATTCTCCTTGTCATTGAACTTGAAAAGCTTCTGTTTGGTTTTGATTTCAAGGTCATTAATGTAGATTAGAATAACCGAGATCCATGCACTGTTCCCTGTGGAACTGCACTCAACACCTCCCCCTTAATTGGACACTACACCTTTGGTGCGTGTTCTGTTTTCCTTTTATTTTATCCATCTTTGCAATGTATATAAACTTGCCTAACAATCTAATGATTAACTGTAAAATTAACTGAACTAATGACAGAGTTTAACCGTGTTGTTTCCGTTCCTACCCAGTATGAAGCCGATACAAAGCAACCACACCTGTTCCTGGATAGGGAATGATGGATTTGACCTTCTTATCATTTTCCATGTGCCTAGATCATGTGGCACAAATAACTTTGCTCTTGCAGATTCTTGTGAAGTTTTACATAGCCCAAAGATCACATTGCAAAATTTAATGGATAGGATTGTAACTTAAGCCCTTGCCATATGTCTAAGGGAACAATTGGACGAACCAATCAAGTTGAAACTGGTGAGCTACAAGCACACTGTTGCATAAATCAGCATTTACTCAGTTTGCTTGTCCACCTTGTCGCATTACACTTGGCTGTAGTTAACAGAAGGGTTTTAGTTGTTCAGATTTAATAGCAATTATTTTGCAAATTGGAACTCAAAAGAAAATTGTTGATGGAATGTATAGCACTAAAACAATATTTTGAGATAATGTTGCATGCAAAGGTAATTACATGCAAATTAGATTTTATTCCCCAAAATAACAGAAAATGCTGGATATAGGGGTTATAGTAGCATAGTGGTTATGTTACTGAACTAGTAATCCAGGGCCCTTGATTAATGATCTGGAGACACGAGTTAAAATTCCACCACGGTAACTGGGGAATTTAAATTCAGTTAATTAAATGGAATAAAAAGCTCGTGTCAGTAATGAGATTGTCGTAAAAACCCCATCTGGTTCACTAATGTCCTTTAGGGAAGGAAACCTGCCATCCTCACCCGGTCTGGGCCTATATGTGACTCCAGACCCACAGCAACGTGGTTGACTCTTAACTGCCCCCTGAAATGGCCGAGCCACTTGTATTTAGTTGTATTGAAGAAAGCGGCTCACCACCACCTTCTCGAGGGCAATTAGGGATGGGCAATATGCTGGCCTTACCGGCGACGCCCACATCCCAGGATCTGAAAGTGCAAAAAATATATCCTTTGTCAGAGTTGGGGCATGTTTCATTTTTACTTCAGAGGTCCAGCACTTGCAGTTTTTCTTTTTATCTCAAATCTTTCTCTGGTTGAATATGTAATTCTGCTCAGCCTGAAGGCTTGATTGTCCTGTAGAAATTTGCCAATTTTGTATAAAATTCTGAAAACATAGAAAATACTGTGGAAACTTCAGGCTAATTATAGGTTTATGGTGGCTGTCATTTTCCAGTAGATGCTTTAATTTAATTTTACATTAAAAAAATTGTAAGTGTCTAATCTTGAAGGTGACCTGTGATTAAGTGGCAATTTAAATTTAAAGCACCACATAGTTATATATTTCATCAAAAAGAAGGATGAGATTGAGTTTTTGTGAATGCATCAATCTGAATGTAGCAGTTTAACATCCACCAACCTCTTGTGGGTGTCTAATTATCATCAGTTTTATTTTTATCCTTGAAGATTAAATGTGTTGATTCAATTCACTTAATAAAAGCTGTTTCTTCCATTTTGTTTCCATGCACACAGCTGTTGTGCTGTTATAACCCGAGATTGTTATCTTATTTCCTGACAGTAAAATATTCTTTCTGGTCCCGATTTGTAGGCAAGTATGGGGACATCCACAAGTGGACTTATTTGCCTTTAGTGAGGGTGGGAATGGTGGGTCCGTCTCAACCCCAACCCCAGACTCAGAACCTTGGACGTAGCAAGTCAGTCACTTCCCTAGTAAGGGAGGTTCCTTTATCTGTCTCCCCTCCCAATTTTGTCTGATTTTCCAGAATCTTTAGCAAAAAAGAAAGACTTGCATTTATATAGCGCCTTTCATGACCTCAGGACATCCCAAAGCGCTTTACTGCCAATGAAGCACTTTTGAAGTGTAGTCACTGTTGTAATGTAAGAAATGCGGCAGCCAATTTGCCCACAGCAAGCTCCCACAAACAGCAATCTGATAATGACCAGATACAGGAAACTTTGTGATATCCGGCACCGATGGGACCGGCGTGTTGCTGATCTATCAAAACTGCCGGACATACAAAGTTAATGTTGAAGCCTACGGAGGTTTTCATCTCCGTATCTGACAACAAACACTTGCTTAGCAACAGCTTCTAAAGAGTCGGCTGCAGCTGCAAGTGTCTCTAGCTGAAGCTGTTGCTGTAGCTACAGATCTTGCAGTGGCTGACTGGGGAGGAAAAAACGAGATCTAAAAAAAACTTACAGAAAATGGCTCCTGATTTTTGCCGTTAGATCAAGTATTCCAGACATACAACCTCCGGATAAACCAAAGTTTCCTGTAATCTGCTTTTTTTTTTAGTAATGTTGATTGAGGGATAAATATTGGCCAGGACACCAGGGATAACTCCCCTGCTCCTCTTCGAAATAATGCCATGGGATCTTTTACCCGAGAGAGCAGACGGGGCCTCGGTTTAATGTCTCATCTGAAAGATGGCACCTCCGACAGTGCAGCACCCGCTCAGTACCGCACTGGCGTGTCAGCCTAGATTGTGTGCTCATGTCTCTGGAGTGGGACTTGAACCCACAGCCTTCTGACTCCGAGGCGAGTGTGCTACACACTGAGCCATGGCTGTCCAATGGAGAGGCAGAGCATCTTGACATATCATTCTTGGCCCTGGAAACCACTTCGTTCCATTTCTGGTGATATATTCTTATCTCTTGCAAGCAAACTAATTGAAGCATTTTTCGCAGGTGGATAAATAGACACCTCAAGACTGAAGTACCAGGTCCTAAACTAACTCCAGGTGTGTTCAGATATAGACATTAAGCCCAATGCCACCACTGCTTTTCATCTGAACTAGAGCTCCTTGGAATCATATCACACAAAGCCGAGTTTAATGAAAGAGGTTCGGTGTATTAACCTCCTTAGCATGCTAATGTTAAGTGTCAGTTTGAGTCAGTGATAGCTGTTAAGTCTGTGTGTTCCAGTTATGGTTAATATGAATCACTGCACACAGACCACAAGAATAACTTTAACAGGTCTTTACTAGTCGAAGGTCAGGGCTGAACTAAAAGATACAAGATGCTATACAGGCTTATATACCCGAGTGGTCACTACCGGTATTACAGTACACAGGGGCTCTTAAAGGTACATACACTACAATTCCTCCCCTTTTAGATAATTAGTACATAACATTTTAAGTAATCATTAATTAACATGTTTACAAGAACAATAATCTACACATTTGCTGCAGTTAATCAATTATAAGTCAGTCTCTCTGGAGGCTTCCTGACTCGGTCCGGATAACGCCTCGGTGGTGTAGTAGTTTTCGGTGGTGTAGTAGGTTCTTTTGGCAAGGTCGATTCGGCTTGAATGCCAGTGTCGGGTTCAGCTGGTTCCAGTATCACCGGATCGGAGGTAGATACTATGGTTATCTCTGCTTCATCATTAGGCGTATAGAGTTGTGGTGTAGGCTGTCCCTTTTCGGATGACTCTATGATCTGGTCACCAATGTCCACGGTATACATCAGCGGTCCTAGTCGTGTGCAAATAGTTCCAGGCTGCCATTTCTCGGTACGGTAGTCCTGGGCCAAAACTTGTTGACCTATTTGGAAGGTTCTAGTTGGCCTTTCATTCATGCCTTGAAATTGCCGGTTCTCTACGTCCCTTCTGATGTTTGGCTTGATCAAATCCAGCCGGCATCTTAGTCTTCTATTGAAAAACATCATGGCGGGAGTTTGGTTTGTAACCACATGTGTTGCATTCCTGTATGCAAACAAGAAGTTATCTACCTTATGTTGTAGATTTATGTCTTCATTACCCATGGCCTTTATGGCCTTCTTGAAGGTCTGGACAAACCTTTCAGCTAATCCATTGGTGGCGGGATGGTATGGGGCGGACGTGTAGTGCTTAACCCCATTGTTTTTTAAGAACTTCCTGAATTCTTCGGACACAAATTGCGGTCCATTATCAGAACAGATCTGTTCCGGCAGCCCATTCCTGGCAAATATGGTTCTTAATACTGTGATGGTTTTTTCCATGGTGGTGGAGGACATCTTTATTACCTCCGGCCACTTGGAGTGTGCATCCACCGCGATTAAGAACATTGAGTCCATAAATGGACCAGCAAAGTCGATATGTACCCTTTGCCATGGAGATGAGGGCCACTCCCATGGATGTAGAGGGGCTTGTGGTGGGGCGTTTTGGACCTTCTGGCATCCTAGACAGCTCTTGGTCATTTCCTCGATGTCTCCATCGATACCTGGCCACCACACAAACGCTCTGGCTAGGTTCTTCATTTTCACTCCACCCAGATGCCCCTCGTGAAGCTCCTTTAGCACTTTATACTGGAGTTTGGGTGGAATCACCACTCTGGATCCACACATCAAGGTTCCTCGGCACACTGACAGCTGTTCTCTTCTTTGCGAGAATGCTGGCAACAGTGGTTCGCCATGTGCTGGCCATCCCTTCACCGTTAAATCGTAGACTCATGAGAGAGTCGGGTCATTTCTCGTTTCCTTTTCAATGGTAGAATTTGTTACTGGTAGACATTCCACTATGGTTGAGTGGAACATCTCCACTGGGTCCACTGTAGGCGCCTCTTCTACCGTTGGCAACGGTAGGCGCGATAAACCATCAGCATTCCCATGCTGTTTTGATCCTTTGTATTCTATGTCATATTGGTGTGCCCCTAGGAAAAGGGACCACCTCTGTAGCCTTTGCGCTGTCATAATGGGAACGCCCTTTTTAGGGTTGAATATGGATACCAACGGCTGGTGGTTTGTCAGCAGTGTAAACTTCTGGCCCTGCAGGTAATGATTAAACTTCTTTACTCCCCACATAAGGCTGAGAGCCTCCCTATCTATCTGAGCATAGTTGCACTCAGCAGAGGTCAATGATCTGGATGCAAATGCGACTGGCCTTTCCAAGCCATTTGGCAACTTGTGTGAGAGTACTGCTCCAATACCATAAGGAGAAGCATCACAAGCTAAACGAATAGGTAGCGTTGGGTTGAAGTGAGCCAACACTTCCTCTGAGGTGATCAATGTCTTGCTTTTGCGAAAGGCCTTTTTACAGTCCTCGCTCCACTTCCATGGTACTTCTTTCTGCAAAAGAGCGTTCAGCGGGTGCAGCACCGTGGATAGATTTGGCAGAAACTTATGGTAATAGTTAATCAACCCTAGGAACGACCTCAACTGGGATACATTTTCCGGAGCGGGAGCCTTCGCAACAGCTTCGATCTTGTCAGGTGACTTGTGCAGCCCCTCCTGGTCAATGACATGACCACAGTACGAGATCCGTTTCTGAAAGAACTCACATTTCTGGCGATTAACTCGAAGTCCATATTCCTTCAATCTGGTGAGCACCAGTTTCAAATTTGCAAGGTGTTCCTCATCGTCATCTCCTGTAATCAGGATATCGTCCAAGTAACATTGAGTGCTTGGAATTCCCTGTAATACCTGCTCCATGGCCCTCTGCCAAATTGCTGGAGCCGAAGCCACTCCAAAAACCAGTCTATTATATCGATACAAGCCTCTGTGCGTGTTGATTGTGAGATACTGGCGCGACTCTTCCTCAACTTCCATCTGTAAGTACGCTTGCGCCAGGTCTATCTTGGTAAAGTGTTTCCCGCCAGACAATGAAGCAAAGATATCCTCAATCCGCGGAAGCGGATATTGCACCGTGTGAAGCACCGGATTAACTGTGATCTTGAAGTCTCCACAGATGCGGACCTTCCCCGGTTCCCCTGGCTTGTTACTCGATGAACACTTCATGACAGGAACAATGGGCGTGGCCCACTCACTCCAGTCCACCTTAGACAGTACTCCTGAACGTTCTAGCCCTTCCAGCTCAGCTTCCACAGCAGGTCGTATCGCATAAGGTACCGGTCTGGCTTTGAAAAATTTTGGGTTTGCATGTTCTGCAATCTTGATTTTTGCCTTAATTCCTCTCAGTGTTCCCAGTCCCTGTTGGAACACCTCTTTAGCCTCATCCAATATTCTGGACAATCGTTCAGGTTTGACATTTTTTTTCCGGAATCTACCGTTATTGCTTTTAGGGAGTGCCAGTCCATATTTATTTTCCTGATCCACTCGCGTCCCAGAAGTGGTGGACCTCCCTCAGGTAGTACATATAAGTCCATTCCTTGGTGTTCTTTTCCCTTGTGTATCACCTTGACTTTTATCTTTCCGATGGGGTATACTCTTTGCCCCGTGTATGTCTGCAATACTATCTCCGTATCCCGTAGGGGAATATGTGTGAATAACCTTTTGTAATCTTGCTTATTCATGACCGTCAACGCCGATCCGGTGTCCAATTCCATCTTCACTTGGACTCCTGCTATCTGCAGTGTGACCCAGATAGTTTGTAGGTCAGCTTCCTTACTCACATTGTGAATTCTCAGACTACCCAGTTCCTTGCTGTTGGAGTCTGAATCCGAATTCTGTTCATCCGAACTCTTCTCAGCCACCTTATGTACCTTTCTGCACTTTTCCTGCGGTGACTTTTTGTTGCTGGTCTTCTTTCCTGACCAGCATACTTTAGCTATGTGACCAAGCTTGCCACATTTTCTACATTCCTGGTTTTTAAACCAGCATTGGTTCTGATCGTGTGTTGTCTTTCCACAACGATAACATTTTGCTGTACCCAAAGCCATTTGATCTACGCTGAGTACCGCTGCCTTCAGCTGCATTTCCGCAGTGCCTCTCGCTGCGGCTTCGTGCGATGCTGCAATAGTGACAGCCTTATCAAGTGTAAGATCATTCTCTTCAAGCAGCCGCTTTTGTGTTCCTTCTTTCGACAATCCACACACGAATTTGTCTCTCAGTGCCTCTGTCAGTCTTTCCCCAAACTGACAGTATTTCGCTAGCTTACGCAGTTCAATTAAATACTCCGCGTTGCTTTCCTCTTTCAGTTGCGTTCTCGCATAAAATTTAAATCGTTCCGCTAACATCAGCGGTGTGGGGTTCAAATGATTTCTCAGGACAGCAACAATATTAGCGAAAGCCTGATCCGCCGGTTTAGCTGGTGATAGAAGTTGCTTCAATAGCCCGTATGTCTTCACACCCATTGAGTTTAGTAAGGTTAGTGCTTTATCTTCATCGGATATTTTATTTGCCTTACAATAAATCCCTATGCGTTCCACATACGTGGCCCAATCTTCAACATCGGGATCGAAATCGTTGATGTTACCACGCTTAGGCATCCTCGCACTTCTTGAGAAACAAAAATAAATTTTTCTTTAATTTTTTTTTTTTTAAATGGTGGTTTCCCGCGCTTGTCTTCTTCCCCCGCCTACGAAAATGGCGGCTTCCCGCGTTTGCCTTTCTCCCCCGCTGGCTGTAATGGCGATTGCCGTATTGCTGCGTTCATCCTCCCCAGCGGTTCTCAAATCGTGCCTCTAAGCCCCTCTTGCAGTCCGGTCCTTTCCCCCGGCTGCGGCTGAGTTCTCCACGGTTTTTTTTTTCTCCCGCGCCTTACGCTGTCCCGGTCGCTGCGCCTCGCGGCCTCAGTAGCTGCCCGGCCTTTTTCACCGGTCGCGGTCGAGCTCTCTCTCGACGCTGTTGCGTCTCCCAGCCCGCTTGCAGCCCGGTCTTTTACACCGGCTGCGTTTGCATTCACCGCGGCCCCCGTGCCTTACGCTGCCCCAGTCTCAGCGCCTCTGGCCCCGACTTCTGTCCGGCTCTTTTCCCCGGCCGTGGTCGAGTTCTCCGCCCTTATATCCTCCGTTTTTCCCTCCCCTACTTCACAGCCAACGTGGCCGACTTGCTGCTCGTCGCTGATCGGCTTACCCACCACCGTGATAGAAGGGATGATCACTGCCTGTTGCTGATGGAAGGCTTCGTGTCAGGATTCTTCCTTGCTCTTCAGACCCGAGTCTCTTCTCAGCAGGATGATGAGGGCAGATGCCTCTTCTCGACGCCCGTTAAACTGCCTTGGATATGTCTCTGCCGCAGGGTAAGATCGTACTCGTCGCCACTGTTAAGTCTGTGTGTTCCAGTTATGGTTAATATGAATCACTGCACACAGACCACAAGAATAACTTTAACAGGTCTTTACTAGTCGAAGGTCAGGGCTGAACTAAAAGATACAAGACGCTATACAGGCTTATATACCCGAGTGGTTACTACCGGTATTACAGTACACAGGGGCTCTTAAAGGTACATACACTACAATAGCATTTTTGTCTGAGTCAGAATGTTATGGGTCAAGTCCTACTCCAGGATTGTGCATGTAATCTATGTTGATACCCCATTATAGTACTGTGGGAGCATTGCATTGTCAGAGGTGCTATCTTTTGGATAAAACATTAAACCAAGGCCCTGATCACATGTTCAGGTGGATGTAAAAGATCCCATGGCACTTTTTGAAGGCGAGCAGGAGAGTTCTCCTGGTGTCCTGGCCCATATTCCTCACTCAGCCATCACCAAAAAAAACAGCTTAACCAGTCATTCACCTCATTTGCTGCAAATTGGCTGCAGTGCTTACCTATGACTACACTAAAACAAAAAGTAATTGGGTATAAAGCACTTTGGGACATCCTGAGGATGTGAAAGTCACTATATAAATTTTTTTTTTTTTTTTCTCTTCACTTTTTCTCCCCAATTTTCATCCCTTGTGGTTCAGGTACACGGGTATTTATTGGCCTCCTGTGCTTTACCCCAGTGAGCATTTAGTCATGTGCGAGCTTTGATGGTGAATATTGGCAGGCTTGTTCAATGACTAGTGCAGGGGCTAGGAAAAGCTGTCATCACCCAGTGTCTAACACACATGAACATCCAGCAAGGGTCCCTGGATAGTGACCAGGAGTGGGAACCCTGGCAAATTGTTCACCCTCTAACTCCATGTCATTGGACCCATTGCTCCAGCTGAGATTAGTTCATTCGGAACAGACTGGGATAGAACCTTGGGCCTTCCTAATCTATATGGCGTGGCGACTTGCTTGATAAACTTTCTATGCCACCAGGGAAATTGAACCGTATATCAAAGCACTAAATCTGCTTTTGTAAAGCATACATTATTTTTTTAAAGAAAGTACTTTGGTAAAAAATTATAAAGAGGCTGCTGATAAAGTTCATTTTTACCACAGCCCTTATGCTTAGGTTTTTGAGTCTTTCTGTGATCATTTGATGATCTTTTGCCTGTGCCGCCAGCAGTCAAAAATAATAGTGACAGCTGCCTGAATGTATCCTTAAACAGCAGAGAGGGGGGGAAAGATTACAATTTTTGATCCACAAATGTCTTAAAGCTACTGGCGTTCCTGTGCTTTTTTGCCTATTGCCTTAACAGCGTGTGGATGGTATCTGGGGTATACTGTCATTGAAAGATAGTATACAATGTTTAATTGTAATCACTCTTAGCCTCAGCACATGGAACTGTGTGAACCTGTTTCAATGGTCTGGCTTTAGTACACTATATATTCAGAAAAATATTATCTAGTTGAAAGGAAATGGTCGTCAACGTGATATAAACAAATTATGTGCCGGTAGCATTTTTTTTTACTTTCAGAAAATATCAATACACTGTCATTTGCCTTTCATTCAATTGTACTGATTCCTTTAAATGAGCTAAGTCAGTGATAGTCATTAAATGGGTCAGGCGCTAACTATGGCCTTAAGGAGGCTCTGTTGAGGCCCTCAGGTTTGAGCCAGTCTCACTTTTCCTGTTGTATCTCCATTCCAAGGCCCGACATGCAATTTGTACTTGTATAGAAAAACAGCCTGCTGGCAAATTACTGGTGGAAGCCTAGCCAAGTCGGCCCTTTATTACAAAAGCAAAATACTGCAGATGCTGGAAATCTGAAATAAAAACAGAAAATGCTGGAGATACTCAGCAGGTCAGGCAGCATCTGTGGAGAGAGAAACAGGGTGAACGTTTCAGGTCAATGACCCTTTGTCAGAACTGGAAAAAGCTGGAGATGTAACAGATTTTAAGCAAGTGTAGGGGCAGGGAAAGGGAGGAGGGGAGGAAAGAACAAAAGGGAAGGTCTGTGATAGGGTGGAAGGCAGGAGAGATTAAGAGATGGTGTGAGGCAAAAGGCGATGGTAATGGGACAAGTTAAGAAACAAAAGATGGCTCTAGATGATGTGTAAATGACACTGGCAGAATGAAGGACAGCTGCCATGGGGGACAGAGAAAAAAAAATGAAATAAATAGGGAAAAAAAAGGATAGGGGCCGAGGTAATGGTCTGAAATTGATGAACTCTATGTTGAGTCCAGAAGACACTAAAGTGCCTAATTGAAAGATGAGGTGCTGTTCCTCGGCCTTTTATTTCTTTTTGTGTTGTCACAGCTAGGTGTGAGATTCCACGCATGCCTGTGCTCCAGCTGTGGAATTCATTGCATGACTGTGTCATAGTAAGGCGTCACTTGTAATCTGATTCTCTCAAACGAGGTGTGAAATACTCAGGCATTGAAATTGAGTAATAAATAGATAAAGCTGTAACCATTTTAAAAAAATAATCTTTTTCCCTTCAGCAGTTTCGCTTCACTTCCCATGAATGGATCTTGTCCCTCATGGTTAGGAAGCTTCGCTTCTTTGAGCCCTTCCTTACAAGCAGTCAGGCCTAACAATTACCTCAATTGCAGAGTTGACCTACACTTTAAATAGTGTATGACCACTCCGATCTGAGCTGTTACAGGCTAAAGACAGCACAAAACCCAAGAGCACAGGGTAATTGTCATAAATGCACAGCACAGAAAGTCCATTAGCAAATAACCCTTGACCCCTCTGTCCTTGCAAACCTCCACCCCATCTCCAACCTCCCTTTCCTCTCCAAAGTCCTTGAACATGTTGTTGCCTCCCAAATCCATGCCCATCTTTCCCGCAATTCCATGTTTGAATCCCTCCAATCAGGTTTCCGCCCCTGCCACAGTACCAAAACGGCTCTCATCAAAGTCACAAATGACATGCTTTGTGACTGTGACAAAGGTAAACTATCCCTCCTCGTCCTTATTGACTTGTTTGCAGCCTTTGACATGGTTGACCACTCCATCCTTCTCCAGCGCCTCTCCACCGTCGTCCAGCTGGGTGGGACTGCACTCGCCTGGTTCCATTCTTATCTATCTAATTGTAATCAGAGTTAGAAACTAGGGGTGCCTAAAAATGTATATGGCTACACGAATAATACTGTGTTTAAATGATAAGTTTCATTTTCCTGGAAAGCTTACATTAGAATTTGAGACAGTCTTTTTAATCAATCAGTTAGATTTGGTGAAACATAAACATTCCACACGAGGGCCCATAGGATGGTCCTGCCAGGCTAGTTATCTGTTGTTTGTAAGTTAGGGTTTTGACTTTGTTAATGTATCTTTAATTTGGCTAGTGAAGGCCCAACCTATGTTTCTTCCATTATTACTAATAACCATATTATAATCTCCACAGATAGAATTTGGAGTTTATTTAGCAGAACTGCTTGTGAAGATAATTAAAAGTTAATTAGGAAAAGACATAGAATGAAAGGAATTTGAGGAGGCTAAGGTATCCATCTTAGAATGGGCCATTTGTTAGATGAAGGTGAGATAGCCCAAGCAGCTGCAAGTTGCTATGTATTTCTCATAGTAAAGCTCACAGCAGACAAGGGGAGGGAATCATAGACCGACCTTGTGAAGGTCAGAATGGTGAGACAGTGACTGGTTAATGTGCGACAGCTCTGGCTGGGGCCATGATTAAGAAGGACAGGGCCAGGCCTTGTACTTGCTGGGTTAAGGAGGATCGAATCAAAAGAGATGAGATGGATTCCAGTGGAAGAACCTTCAAAATGTAAAAACAAGAAAGATAAATTGGATGAAGTAATGAGACCCTCTTTTGGGGAGGGCTTTCATCCAAGAACCAAGACAAAGAACTTGAGCTGTCATTGGTGGTTGAAGTTTTGGAGGAACCTCTACAGGTTAAATGGTCTTGTCAATAGCTTGGCCTCAGGCCCGCCCTTAAAAAGAGAATAAAAAGTGACACCCCAAGGGCTTGCACACAGACGGTGGAAGGGAGAGCCAAAGAAAAGTTGGGCTGGTCGAACGCTCTTTTGAGAGTGATCCCATGCTCACCATCGAAGGCCCTAGAGAGAGAAAGAGAGAGAGGCCAGAAGCCAGAGAACTGTTCACACATGCCAGCCGTCTGTCTGATCGGGTCCAGTACAACCTGCTTGTCACGGTCGTATGTTTTTGCTGTATTACTAGTGTGCTATATTCCATCCTAAACTCTGATTAAACACAATATACCCACCATATTGGTTTGCACTCGATCCTGTTTACCAGAGATACGTGAATCTCTACATCAGAGAATCACCTGCAACGGCTTCTCTTCCTGCTCTCGCATCGTTACCTCTGGTGTCCCCCAAGGATCTATCCTTGGCCCCCTCCTGGTTCTCATCTACATGTTGCCCCTTGGCGACATCATCTGAAAACACAGCATGTACACTGACAACACCCAGCTTTACCTCACTACCACTTCTCTCGACCCCTCCACGGTCTCTAAATTGTCAGACTGCTTGTCCGACATCCAGTTCTGGATGAGCAAAAATTTTCTCCAATTAAATATTGGGAAGACCGAAGCCATTGTTTTCGGTTCCCGCCTCAAACTTCATTCCCTAGCAACTGACTCCAACCCTCTCCCTAACATCTGTCTGAGGCTGAACCACACTGTTCGCAACCCTGAAATGAACTTACAGCTACATATCCGCAGCATAACTAAGACCGCCTGTTCCCACCTCCGTAACATCGCCCGTTTCTGTCCTTGCCTCAGCTCATCCGCTGCTGAAACCCTCATCCATGCCTTTGTTACCTCTAGACTTGACTATTCCAACACACTCCTGGCTGGCCTCCCACATTCCATCCTACGTAAACTTGAGGTGATCCAAAACTTGGCTGCCCGTGTCCTAACTCGCACCAAGTCCCGTTCACCCATCACCCCTGTGCTCGCTGACCTACATTGGCTCCCGGTTAATCAACACCTCGATTTCAAAATTCTCATCCTTGTTTTCAAATCCCTCCATAGCCTCGCCTCTCCATATCTCGAATCTCCTTCAGCCCCGCAACCCCCCGAGATATCTGCGCTCCTCTAATTCTGCCCTCTTGAGCATCCCTGATTATAATCGCTCAACCATTGGTGGCCGTGCCTTCTGTTGCCTAGGCCCAAAGTTCTGGAATTCCCTGCCTAAACCTCTCCGCCTCTCTACCTCTCTTTCCTCCTTTAAGACGCTCCTTAAACCTACCTCTTTGACCAAGCCTTTGGTCACCTGCCCTAATTTCTCCTTATGTGGATCGGTGTCAAATTTTTTGTCTTACAGGAAACTTTCGATTTACCGGCACCTAAATAACCGGAAATCTCGGTTAACCGGCAAAATTCAGGATTAGGTTCAGGTAAGTTTTACTTCATATTACTTGCCTTCCTCGATCTGTTGCTGTGCAGTTGGGTGTGGTTGCAGCTGTTGCTAAGCTACAGAGACACTTGGAACTTTTGGCCATTGTTCTGCACCTGTTGCTAAGCAACAGGGTTTGTTGCTTTATACAGAGCTCTCAGCTCTCCGTATCTTTTACTATAGCTCTCGGTTATCCGGATAAAAAAAAGTTTCCTGTATAATACTCCTGTGAAGCACCTTGGGATGTTTTATTACGTTAAAGGTGCTATATAAATACAAGTTGTTGTTATTAACTCCTCTCTACTAGAAACAAACCAAGGCCTCCAGACGCCACGGGAAAATACAAGCAGTTCATCAACAAGCTTTGATTTCTTCCTATTCAAACCTGGGAGGAAGAACGCTGCCTGCGAAAATCAGCTCTTTTAGATGCTCTGGCTTAGAAATTCGGTGGGCTGTGCCATCAGTTAGCGCCTAAAGAGGGCACTCAGTGGCTTTAGCGCCACTGGCCACGCCTCCCGCGATATTTAGCGGGGCGCTAATGGCGGCGTTAGCCTGTTGTGCTGCGCCACCACCGATGACGCCATCGGTGTGCGCAGCGCCCCGCTACTGCCCCGATCACGATATTTGTTAGCGCCCGCCTCTGTAATGCCGGTCGCAAATCGCGCCCGGTTCACGGGGCCTACCTGTGACGGCAGTGGCGCAAATTAAGGTGGAGGTGCGGGGCGGCTGTTTTTTCGGTGGCCGCCTGCCAGCACCTCCGTCCCCGGCCTCCTGATACACCCCCCCCCCCGTGTGGCGCTGCGGCACTTGGCGCTGCGATATTCAGTTTCAGCGCCCTAAGAGGGACGCGGGGCACCTTGAACAGCGCCCCGAGTCCCTCTTGGGGCGTTCAAGATGAATTTCCGGCGGGCGCAACTGCTCCGATTGCAGCGGTAATTCCGGCGCCCAGGCGAGCTGGGCGCCCCGTTTGCGGCTCCACCGAATTTCTCCCCCTTTATCTCTGCAACAAGAACAAAATACCAGTTTCTAAACGGCATTTTCTTTGACATAAGGTTGAGGTTTTTTTTTGAGATAGGCAATTAACAATGAAGTTGCATGAAAAGTGAGAGATTTCCTTAACACATCTAGATTTTCTTTTAAATGCACAATGATGTACTTGAAACAAGAAATGAAAAATTGACTCCGGCACATTGAAATGCAACCAAGACTGCAGCATTGGTAATCCCAGGAGCTACAGCCAATATAATACCTTTGTGTTTGCAGGCAGAGAACCACCACCCTACGAAGCCAGTCAACAGAAGCAGCTGCTGCTGCTGTGAGGATCCGTCAATTTTGAATTTCAAACCAAATGTCCCAAATCCCACACAGCAAGTCCAGCCAGGCTGGAGCCGGCTGACCTCTTGAATTTTAAAGTGACATGGCATGGTTTAATCTGAGAGGGGCGAAGGATGGTGCACGCTGTTTAAATCTCATTAATAGCTTGGCCTCCAAAAATGTCCAACCTCAGTGAACCTTCACTTTGCTGCTTAAAAAAAGTGAATTAATTTCCTGAAGCTGAAATCTAAAGTCATAATTCAAGACTAATGTTGCAATTCTGTTTTCTTTGGGGAGAGGTAGAGGAAATTGGTAAATGTTTCTTGGTACCAGCTGCCTACACGTCCTGATTAATTAGCAATCTTATGGGTAATGTATTGTGCCATCTCTCACATTGGATAAATATTAATGGAGGACTATCATTTGTCTGTTAGCTCGCAATAACTGCTCTTGAAGCTCTTTTAAATATGACTGTCTGCCCCTGCCTCAGCTCATCTGCTGCTGAAACCCTCATCCATGTCTTTGTTACCTCTAGACTTGACTATTCCAACGCACTCCAGGCCGGTCTCCCATCTTCCATAAACTTGAGCTCATCCAAAACTCAGCTGCCCGCATCCTAACTCTCACCAAGTCCCGTTCGCCCATCACCCCTGTGCTGACGGACCTCCCTATCTCTGCATCCTCCTCCAGCCTACAACCCTCCGAGATCTCTGCGCTCCTCCAATTCTGGCCTCTTGCCCATTCCTGATTTTCATCGCTCCACCATTGGCAGCTGTGCCTTCAGCTGCCTCGGCCCTAAGCTCTGGAATTCCCTCCCTAAACCTCCCCGCCCCTCTACCTCTCCTCCTTTAAGACGCTCATTAAAACCTACCTCTTTGACCAAGTCTAGCCAAGTTTGACCAATACCTCTTCATGTGGCTCGGTCTCAAATTTAGTTTGATAACTCTCCTGTGAAGTGCCTTGGGATGCTTTGCTACATTAAAGGCACTGTATAAATGCAAGTTGTTGTTGTTAGTCTTGGTAATTACTTAGTCATTAGAACAGTAATATATAGAATAAAGTATATATATACAGAATAAAGTATATATATATATATATATATAAGCAGTAAGGTTTGTTCTTCCGACTTTGTCCATCATCGAACATTCCCAGTGAACTGGGGTCAGGATACGCTGTGGCTGTTGGAGCAGTTTTCAGTTAAAATTCCAGTTTCCAAATTATGTATGATAAACATACCTACAGTAGCTAGCTTCTGTAATAATTTTTTTCCCCACAAGTTTCAGGATGAATATTTTCCACTCACCAACCATTTACTGTTTTGGAGAGGTTGTTAGTAAATGTTAACAAAAAGTAATTGAAGGAAGATTTGTTTTAATCAGGCAATTAAAAATAAACCATTTTTGATGTAAAACCTTTGTAAAATATACATGAGTGAAAGTGCAAGAAGATATACAAATGCCTTGACTTTAAAACCAAGGTATTTTGCTTCACGTGGCTGATTTTAAGGTTCGAGCAGGAAGAATACCCATTTGGACAAGGTAGCATGGGTCACCCATGAAACTACTCCCAACATAAGTCATCATGGGGGGGGGGGGGGAGTAATTGAAAGACTGCATTTGAATGTCTGCACCAAACTAAACAAATATTCAAGGCTGAGATCGATAGGTTTTTGGACTCTAGGGGAATCAAGGGATATGGGGATCGGGTGGGAAAGTGGAGTTCACAGAATCTACAGTGCAGATAGAGGCCATTTCGGCCCATCGAGCCTGCACCGACACATATCCCACCCTATCCCCGTAACCCCATGTATTTAATCCCCTAACACTAAGGGTCAATTTATCATAGCCAAATCAACCTAACCTGCACATCTTTGGACTGTGGGAGGAAACCGGAGGAAACCCACGCAGACACAAGGAGAATGTGCAAACTCCACACAGACAGTCGCCCGAGGCCAGATTTGAACCCGGGTCCCTGGCGCTGTGAGGCAACAGTGCTAACCACTATGTCACCGTGCCCCCCTTCGGAGTTGAGGTCGAAGATCAGCCATGATCTTATTGAATGGCGGAGCTGGCTCGAGGGGCCGTATGGCCTACTCCTACACTTATTTCTTATCTTCTTAGAAGATCAAATTATAAGTTTGTTTATGTTTATATCAGGAAATGCTACACGTGTATGACATGTTTATTGATTATATTCAGCGTGAAAAACTTTGCGTAGTTTCTGTGGATTTTGCTGTGCATCCCTGATATGTAAGGTGGCATGCTTGGGGTGGGGGGGGATTAGGATTAGAAAGTTGTTTTAAATTGAAATGTTTGTACTGTAGAGTTTAGGCATCGTATGGGGGAATTGTCACTTTCATTTTATGGTGAACAATAACTGATAAGTGCAAGACTGAAAGTAGATTAAAATCACAATTACTTCGAATTAAGATTATTTAAAGGTAACTTCCTTTAATTTTTTTTTAAACGCTCAAAATTCAGAACTAAAACAGCTCTTCCATAAATAAGGACAAACATCCTGCTGAGATCAACCATTTTTCACAGTCCAAACAGCATTTATTCTAAAGAAAATTGGTAAATCTGCTGTAAATAGAATATTTGTTGCAAAAAAACCAGCAAAGTACAAAATTTTCGACAAGGAAAAGTGAAACCGAGCTTTTTATATTTAGTGATCAAACAATCGGTGCAGTAACAGTTTCTTGCCAGCTGATGTCTTTAGCACACTGCTGCCTGATGGTGTCTTTACAAAGTGATACCGTTGTCCTTTGTTACAACCGTCTCTTTAACAACACCATTTCAGATACAGTGCCGTTTCTGCAGGCCTCCTGAAATCACACTGTATTTTTCACACTGAATTGCACCAAATTCGTACTGTTGAGCAGTTAATAATTATTGCTAAGCAGCATGAATGTTGTGCAACTCCAAGCAGTGTAAAAAAAAATGGTATCTTGCTACTGGTGGGGAGAGTCTCCTATTAGTGATGGATCAATTATAGTGCATGCTAATTCATCGCTTGTAACTAATCCATCACTGCTGTTCAAGCCAAGTGGATGGCGGCCAGCTGTGCTCCTCAAAACCAGCTTCATGACCATTAATCCGTTGTCAGCTGGTAACGATTTGATGGAGGCAAAGATTAATCTGGCAAGAATTTCAAATATTTCTGATCAGAATATATTTCAGTAAAATAGTTAATAGCAATCCCAATTTGCTTGGGCTGATAAGTGGCAGGTAACATTCATGCCACACAAGTGTCATGACTATCTCCAACAAGCGAGAGTCTAACCACCGCCCCTTGACAGTCAATGGCATTACCATCGCCGAATCCCCCACCATCAACATCCTGGGGGTCACCATTGACCAGAAACTTACCTGGACCAGCTACATAAATACTGTGGCAACAAGAGCAGGTCAGAGGCTAGGGGTATTCTGTGGCGAGGTCTCACCTCCTGACTCCCCAAAGCCTTTCCACCATCTACAAGGCACAAGTAAGGAGTGTGATGGAATACTCTCCACTTGCCTGGATGAGTGCAGCTCCAACAACACTCAAGAAGCTCGACACCATCCAGGACAAAGCAGCCCGCTTGATTGGCACCCCATCTACCACCTTAAACATTCACTCTCTCCACCACTGGCGTACCGTGGCTGCAGTGTGTACCATCTACAAGATGCACTGCAGCAACTCGCCAAGGCTCCTTTGGCAGCACCTCCCAAACACCTCTAACACCTAGAAGGACAAGGGCAGCAGACACATGGGAACACCACCACCTCCAAGTTCCCCACCAAGTCACACACCATCCTGACTTGGAAGTATATCGCCGATCCTTCATTGTCGCTGGGTCAGAATCCTGGAACTCCCTCCTTAACAGCACTGTGGGAGTACATTCACCACACGGACTGCAGTGGTTCAAGAAAGCAGCCCAACCACTTCTCAAGGGCAATTAGGGATGGGCAATAAATGCTGGCCTTGCCAGCGATGCCCACATCCCATAAACCAATAAAAACATTTTTTTAATGGAATAGTCAACACTTCTTTCTCAAATTAACCTTATCCACAGTAAAGCCAATGATTGGGGGAATGAACAAAACTAGACAGAGGTTAAATAGTCATTAGTACAAGGAACAGCAAGATATTTAAGATGAAATGGTCTTGAAACTTCTTATCAGTACAGTCAATCACTAAGTCAAACAGCAGACGATACAGTTTACAGGAATACGCACATTCACTTCAAGCTCCACCTCCGGTCTTTTTAACATTTACTCATATTCATCTTTCTTTAAGAATAAAATGCTAGTCCTGCAGTTCTGTTCATCCCTGTTCCGGTGGGAAAGCAGTCGGCCGTTCCCCGACCAAACAAGTTAATTTTTAAAAAGTCTCGCATTTCTATAGCGCCGTTCACAACCTCCGGATATCCCAAAGCGTTTTACAGCCAATGAAGTACTTTTGAAGTGTAGTCACTGTTGAAATGTGGGAAACACGGGAGCCAATTTGTGCACAGCAAGCTCCCACAAACAGCAATCTGATAATGACCAGATAAATGTTTTTTTAGTGATGTTGATTGAGAGATAAATATTGGCCCTGACACCGAGGATAACTTCCCTGCTCCTCTTCAAAATAGTGCCATGGGATCTTTTACGTCCACCTGAGAGGGCAGACGGGGCCTCGGTTTAACGGCACCTCTGACAGTGCAGTACTCTCAGTACTGCCCTGGAGAGTCAACCTAGACTTTTGTGCTCAAGTGTCTAGTCTTTTGACTTCCAAGAATAGAATAATATTGAGGGATATTTGTATGGATTCTGCCCCAACTTTACTGCTGCCCTTAAGCTAGAAAACTTGGTTTGGAGAATTATGGCTAATCAGAATACTGGGATATATGGCATTGCGTCCCAGGACAAGGAATTAGTGCTATATCAGTCACCATTTTAAAATAAAAGAACTACGTAAATGCTTGGTTAAGAACGGAACTATGGGTTTAAGGATGGATATAGGTGCTCTAAAGAGCATGATGGTTCCCGTGCTGCTGAAATATTATAGGTTGTAAAATTGGGTGAATATCCTGAGGTCAGGGAGAAATTTCACCATGCCTTATCTCCTTGGACCTGTCTTATATCATGCCTGTCATGGCAGCTCCCACGGCTACTCAAAGATCAGAATATCCTGCCATTTCAGTGCATCTCAGAGACACCGAGTGGGAGTGATGGTCTTGGGAATATGTAAGTGAGTAGAAGGGATTTTAGAAACCTGCAGCTTGGAAAAGAATCGAGAAACTTGAGAGAGAGAGAGCAGGAGGGAGGAGGGGCTGGAGATAAAGTTGCCATTGGGTCCAAATTGTGATTTTCAATCTGAAAGATTGTTAGCTACTCCTGAGAAGTACATTTTTCACACTTCTGCTAAATAAAACATTACTCTTGGGAGAATAATATGCCCTGTAAAATGCCTTAAAATGTTAGTCTGTCTAGGACGAGTGCTATAGAAGTGAAAGTTGTTGGGTAGGGCAAAAGCAGGTCACTTAGACACAGCAACAAGTTCGCAGATTAATATAGTGGGGATTTACTCTGCACAAAACAGCAGAGCAAGGCTTGAATCATTTAACATGAGTAATCACACAAATATACTGCACATACACCAAACTTTTCAGTGACTGGAATAGTATTTACAGCTGTTAATAGTTAGACTGCGCTATGAAAAAGAGAGCCTGAGAGAGGGAGAACAGAGTATAAAGCAACATATTTTCATATTACGAGTCGATCTCCTGTGGCATTCCGCATGGGTAGTCAAGAGCAACGGCTGTCTTCAGGCCAAGCTGGGTTAAAGGGCAGGGAGATAATTGGACCATGGCAGAGGGAGAAGGGTGGGGATAAGGAAGGAATCAAGAAAGGTAGTTGAGGAGAGGGTGGGGGAAGCTGCTTCGTTTGTGGGTGGGTGGCGGCGCACGGGGAAGTGCAAAAACTGCAGAGAATTTGAAAAGTACCTCACTGGGGAAAACTGAAACTACCTCAGTGGGGGGAGCTGAAGAGGTCGTGCAGGTTGTAAAAGTACCTCAGCGGGGCGGGGGGTAGAGTGGCAGGGTTGAACTATTACCTCGGCAGGGTTGGAAAACAACCTCAGTGGGAGTGGAGAGAAACTACCTCAGTAGGGTAGGCGGGAATGCCTACCTGTACTGGCATATTTTTTGAACAGGCGCCAACATCTGCAGATTTGTTTCTAAGATAAAGCGTTATGGTGGCTCTAATGTTAGCAAAGCTTTACATTAAAAAACCCCATCACAGCGCCTTCTACAGGCATAACAGATATCAGTTAATGTGGACACTTTCGGTATTATCATCGAGACGAGATTGGCATTGGAGTTTTCAATGCATTTTGAAATGGAGCGTCACGATTTGAGATTTTTTGACCATTTTTCCACAAAGAATTTGAGAATAAGTTACTTTTAAGGGTTATGTTTTAAACCAAAGTACATTCACGTGAGTTTTTAAAAAATGCAGAGACAAAAGGTGGTTAAAATGCTAATGAGCGAAGCTTTGTTGTTTCCCCAAAGGCTATCAATGGTAAGCAATTGAGAACGACATGAATATCCAGCTCAGATCACAAGGGAGGTACTTGCTACATCCCGGGTTACGCTATCATAATATTGGGTAACAAGAGCACACTAAATATAAGGCACTTAGGAGGTTGACCAGACCTGATGTGCCCAAGAGAATATCTAAGGCAAAACTCTAAATTTGCCTTGGATTCAGCCATTAGTGCCTGTTCTGCCATTAAATTAGATCATGGATGATCTCTACCTCAACTCCATATACCCACGGATGTAAACAGACTACTAAGCGCTTGATTTGAGTATAAAACAAGGCTTTAATCAACTGTTTCAGAACCATGAGATTTCTAGTTACATCACTAGTTCCTGGTTACAGAAATATCCTGAGCAAGCTGGGCTCACGCCCGAGTATTTATACTCTTTGGACTGCGCCACCAGCTGGCCGCCCAGTGTTATTTCATGAGTCATGATAAGATTCATGACACCCACTTTTGCTCCACATCCCTTGACACCCAAATTATCTATTGAAAACAACAGGTGTTAGGTGTCTGACATTACAGCTTCTTCAACACCTATTCACTGGCATTTTTACATTGGTGACTGGTTTGTTTCTGGAAGTTAATACAGTATCTGCATTCAAAGGGAAAATGAGTGTTCATGCTGCAAGTGTAGAGCATTAGAGAGAACTGAAATATGAGGGGTCCATACCTGAAATGTGTAACGTATATACCTTTTAAGAGGGGAACTATCTTTTACAGCTCATGTGTACTGCAGTACCGGCAGTGACCACACCTGTATATAGCACTGAGTAGTAATCTGTACAGATCAGTTCCACTGTGAGCCACGTTGAGTAAACACCTGTTGTACTGTTTCTCCTGCAGTCTGTGTCTTATTATACACGGACACAACAAAATGCTACTTGTTTGTTTTCTTTTGAAATGTGGGTGAACCTTCTGTGTGTTTCCAGCATGTTCTGTTTTTATTTCAGATTGCCAGCACTTGTCTTTTTCTTTTTCTCTCTATATTCAAAGATTAAGTTTGGAATTTCCCCGAACAATAATGGAAGCCCTCAGTTTTTACAAACTTTTAACATTTACTTCATGGAGCATAAGACAAATGTTATTTTACTCTGCAGTAAAGCACAAGGTGAATATCTTAATAACAACAACTTGCATTTATATAGCGCCTTTAATGTAGTAAAATATCCCAAGGCACTTCACATGAGCGTTATCTAACAAAATTTGACACCGAGCCACATAAGCAGATATTAGGACAGACGAAAAAGAAAAGAAAGACTTGCATTTCTATATGACCAAGATGACCAAAAGCTTGGCCAAAGAGGTAGGTTTTAAGGAGCATCTTAAAGGAGGAGAGAGAGCTGGAGAGGTTTAGGGAGGCAATTCCAGAGCTTCGGGCCGAGGCAACTGAAGGCACGGCCACCAATGGTGGAGCGATTATAATCAGGGATGCGCAAGAGGCCAGAGCTGGAGGAGCGCAGAGATCTCGGAGGGTTGTAGGGCTGGAGGAGTTTACAGAGATATGGGGGTGGCGAGGCCATGGAAGTTTGTATAGGTTTCCTGTGGATTTGTCAGGCAATCATGAATGTGTTTGACTGGATAATAACATGTATGGTGCTCTTAAGTGATAAGTATTTAAAATGATATCCTTTACTGGATTATGTGTCTCTGTCGAGAGTCAATTTGCCAGCCACCAGTTGAATTGACTCCATTTAAAAATAATGGAAATGCATCCTGTCACAATTATTATTTTTGCCTTGAGTTGCAAGCAGCCATTAGTGAGATAACAAAAGGACCCCTGGGGTGAGAATGGATAGGTTAACGATACTTCCTCTTCAAGCCAGTTGAGGAAGTTCACAGGAAGCAGAGTGACTCAGCTTGTTGGGAGAGACCAAAAAAGGAAAAAAGACAGACCACGCCATCGTGTCTGAATCAGGCAGCCTGGAGAAGCAAAGAAGGAAATCTTCTGCAACCCATACGAGATGATTGTGGCTGCTGGAAAAGAATTACAGCTTTAAACCCCATAAGTCCATCACAATCATTGCTCTCTCCCCTCAACTACCTAAGTTTAGAGGTGGGGGGTCTTTTCCTCAGCAGGAAAGTCTGGTGGGTACTTTTGTGTTGTTGTGTTGAACCTACATTGGCTCCCGGTTAAGCAACACCTCGATTTCAAAATTCTCATCTTTGCTTTCAAATCCCTCCATGGCCTCATCCCCTCCCTATCTCTGTAACCTCCTACAGCCCCAAAACGCACCGAGATATCTGTGCTCCACTAATTCTGGCCTCTGGAGCATCCCTGATTTTAATCGCTCCACCTTTGGTGGCCGTGCCTTCAGCTGCCAAGGCCCTAAGCTCTGGAATTCCCTCCCTAAACCTCTCCACCTCGCTACCTTTCTTTCCTCCTTTAAGATGCTCCTGAAAACCTACCTCTTTGGCCAAGCTTTTGCTCATCTGCCCTAATATCTCATGTGGCTCAGTGTCAAATTTTGTTTGATAACGTTCCTGTGAAGCGACTTGGGACATTTTACAACTTTAAAGGTGCTGTTTAAATACAAGTTGTTGTTGTTGTAACGGTCTGTCTCTCTACAACTAATCTGTTGTACCAGATACAGCAAGCTGGTGAGGATGCATGGACACAATAAAGGAGCTTTTACAAAAATGTGGGTCTACGATTCTGTCATCATTGTAATACAAGAACTGCAAACATGGGAGCTGATCCCATGAGCTGAATTTTTGGAGGCGGGACTCCCACTTGTCGGGTTTTAGTCCCGCCTCCATTGACTTGTGGCCAACCCACGATATTTTCCCTTGATTGACCTTGTTAAGCCCACCCAGCGGGCTTAGCAGGCCAATTAAGGGGAAGCTGGTTACAGAAAATGTCAGCGTATGATGTTTCGACAGATGAATTGTCATCATTTGACAGCTGTGTGAAGCTGTCAAACACTGACATTCTCTGTTGTTTGATGAGTTCTTGTATGCAAGACTCATCAAACCTCTTTTGTGAGCAGAAATTAGATGGTTGTTGCATCGGAGAATGCAGCAGCAATCTGTCATCTCTGCCGGTGAGATGCGAGACTCTCCGCATCCCCAACGGTTGAAGCCTGCAGGAAGAAACGCAGGTAAATAAACATTTTCTATCGCTTTCCACTCACCTCACATACTCACCTCTCCACACTTGCACCCATCACTTAGCTTCACAGCGCACTTTTCCACCCCTCTGACCCTCGCAGACCCACTGCTCGCCTCGGTGACCCTGGCGGGGTTGTCCGACGTCGGGAAGCCCGCGCCTCTGGTGGAAAAATGGGGATAATCCTCTTAACTGCCTGTTAACTATCTGTTAACAGGCAGATAAGTGGCTGTAGTCCCCTTCCCGCCTCCAGGAGACGGGACCCGGCGCTGGTCGGCTACCCGCCTCCTGGGAAGATGGTACGGAGGCGGGATGGGCACCCGCCCCCAGATTTTCCCATTTTCCCGGCAGTCCCGCCTCCAAACCTTCCTCTCCAGGGCTGGCAAAATCGCCCTCTATGTTTGAGAGTTTCTATATTAGAAATGAGCAGTGATTGTCCAGCACATCTCGGGGTTGCTCGCTCAGGCATTCTGGAAATTTGTCTATCTGCTCGGTCTTCAGCTGAACTTTGAATTACACATTTGGTCCGTCAGTAAGACGACCTCCTTCCACAGTCACAGCATCACTCACTCACGCTTATCTCTTATCATAGAAGTGTCAGCCGTGGCTCAGTGGGTAGCACTCTTGCCTCTGAGTCAGAAGGTCATGGGTTCAAGTCCCACTCCAGAGATTTGAACGCAAAATCTAGGCTGATAGTCCAGTACAGTACTGAGGGAGTGCTGCACTGTTGGAGGTGGCATCTTTCGGACGATGCCCTGTCTGCCCTCTCGGACGGATGTAAAAGATCGCATGACACTATTTTGAAGAAGAGCAGGGGAGTTCGCCCTGGGTGTCCTGGGCCAATATTTATCCTTCAACCGATACCAAAAAACAAATTATCTGGTCATTATCACATTGCTGTTTGTGGGACCTTAGAGTGTGCAAATTGGCTGCCGCGTTTTCTACATTACAACAGTGACTACACTTTCGAATGTCCTGAGATTGTGAAAAGCGCTATATAAATGCAAGTCTTTCTTTATGCCACCCTCATGGCCGCCAAGCCACTAACTTGATTTCTCAAAGGCTTTCCTCACCAACCTCCCTAAACTCCACTTGTCCAGGACTCTACTGAGCGAGTCCTATCCTGCACCGCCATTCTCCATTAACGCTGTGATTATCTACACGAACATTTTTGCGGCCTTCTGCGCATGCGCACGATATCCGGAGCCGCGCATGCGCACCTGATCCCCTGCTGCTGATGTTGCCTTCAAGGTGACCAATCCGAGATTTGGTGTTGGAAATTGTAATGTATACAACATTGAAGGGACTACTTTGTATTGCGGATGTACATCCTTAGTTGCGAGCGTATATAACAGACGCGTATCGATTTGTACAGTCAGTGCCGAAGTTCCAGTTACCCAGTAAAGATCACTTGAAGTTACTCTCAGTCTCTGCTACTTTATTATTTTATGTAGTTGTGTGTAGCGGTACAAACACAACAGAAATAAATGCGACCCTCCATTAAAACCCAGCATGCCAAGCGTTACAATTCTCATGCTCATTTTCAAATCCCTTGCCTATGCAATCTACACTCAATATGCACCCTCTGGTCTCCTCTGCATAACTCGTTCCTCGCTCTCTCATCCGTGATACAGGCTTTAACCATCACACCTTACATTCTGAATTGCTTTGCCTAAAACCTTCCATGTTCTAATTCTCTACCAACCTTCGCGAGCTTCCTCAAAGCTACTTTGACCGTGCTTTCGGTCAGCTCTCCCAGTTCTCTGTTTCAGCACAGGTGCCCAAAGTAAAGGACCCTCGGAAGGTTTGTTACATGAAAGGGGCTTGTAGGTTGGTATAGTTGAATGCATTTTTTATCCAAATGGTATAATTTCCAAAAACGAATTTAAGGAAGAGGCATTGAGCATGCATCAATGGAGCCCTTATAGTATTTGTTCATTTTTTAATAAATGTTCGATCTGAATCTTGAAGCACCATGAGAGTCTGGTCGGGGAGTTGGCAACCTCGGGATGTCGAGAGGGAGAACAACAGGCTCGGAACAAAAGCAACGTGAACAAAAGGAATTGGTTGGGCTGGTGCTGAATATTGATGAGAATAACAGAGAAGTGGCAATATGTTGCAGTAATGCTCAAGTTTACCACTGTTGAGAGCAGGATATCAAAGTTTCATGTCTCTACCTCCCCTGTGGGAGCTCATCAATTGTCAGGGATAGTGGCAGGCGTTGATGACGTGCAAACAGCTTACACTTATACACCACCCTTCACGTAAAGACAAATTGCGGTGTGTTTTAAAGGAGTAGAGGCCAGGATGCTGGCAACCCAGGGACAGGAAGGATTATGTGTGGGGAGGAGGGGGGAGGGAAACAAAAGGGTCAATCGAGGAGAGATGCATTTAGGAGGGTTTTTGAAGGAAGAGAGATGAGCATTGGCAGCAGAAAGATAAAACGGCAGTTTCCAATTCAGAAGTGCAGTTTAAATTGTTATTCATAACTGCATGACAAATTGTTTCTGTCTGCATAACTTCACAAAGTATGGTGTTAACAGGACAAATCTCTAAATAGACATGAACAGACAGAAATAGTTTGTATTTTTCTTTATACAGCAGATGTTTTGTTAAAATCCTCATTTATTTAAAGTGACTCAACGCCAAACCGTGAAATATAGAACTTATTGCACAAGAAGTAGCTGATAACTCAGCAGTCACTTTGTGACTCAGTCCACTATATTCAAAAATTTCCCCAGAGCAAGATTTTCCCCCCTGTACTAATTGGAAACCATTTGTCACATCTATCAGTGCGCTGACGACACCCATGCAGAGGTGATTTCACTTCCAACTTACTCATCTGGGATGCTAATGGAAATCTTTGTGATTGTAAGTGACAAAAGTAGAATAGAACTGGCAAAAAATTGTCAACCTGTTTATCATCTGTGCAGCGTATGTTTTTACAGGTGCTGAAAATGGTGTAAAATGGAAGCTGAGAAGTCTCTTGTTTGAGGTGCTTGTTGTCTGGGAGACCTGCCACCTCTTTGCTGTCAGATGCCTAATTCACAGCAGTAATTCTGGTGTGTTTGTGCTACATGATGGCTTGGGGGCATGTGGCAGCGACCCAGCATGACCTCCAGAATGGGCAGCAAAGCTCACAGCTCTGGTTTTGTTTGACTTCATCTCCTGAAGTGGCACTGCGATGTTGAGCGACTTTTATATTGGGTTTAGCCAGGTGCCAGGTCTTGCACAAGCCAGTGGCAACCCCAAGCTAGCCAGAGCTCTCTTGGTCTTTGGTAATGACACACTCTGGTCACAGTGGTCCGCATGAGAATGGTTCGGTGTGATTGACTCTCCACTTAGTTCTCGAGGAGAGAGTACAAAGGAGGTTTGCCAGGATGGCACCAGTGATTAGGGAGTTCAGTGATGCGGAGAAGCTGGCATTGTTCTCCTTAGAGCAGAGAAGGTTAAGGTATCCAAATTTACAAGGGGCTTTGATAGAGCAAATAGGGAGAAACTATTTCCTCTGGGAAGTGGATCAGTAACCAGAGGTCATAGGTTTAAAATAATTGGGAAAAGAACTAGAGGGGATATGAGGAAAACTTTCTTCACACGTAGGGTTGTTAAAATCTGGAACGCACTTCCTGAAAGTGTGGTAGAATCAGATTCCATAGTAACTTTCGAAAGGCAATTGGACGTGTACTTAATCCGACTAATTTGCAGGGTTATGGGGAAAAAGCTGGGGTGTGGGACTAAATTGGAAACCTCGTTCAATGAGCCGGCATAGGCACGATGGGCCGAATGGCCTCCCTCTGTGCTGTAAGATTCTATGATTCGAAGTACCTGGCATCTGCAGATCCTCTGCTGCTGTAGTTGACACTGGAAGCAAACAATGCAAGAGGTCATGGTCGTGAACCTGTGCTTTACTGTCCTGGCACAATAAGTAGCAGCTCCAGAGCTACACTCAATAATTTAATTTAAAGCTCTTCTTTAAAATTTCTGTCTGTCCTCTATACACTCAAAAGTTATAGAGTGTACCTACATGTGTGTTACATCAAAAGAAAGCTTACGATTCCGGAACGGTCATAAGCGTATTTACTTTTCGGTGAGACAAAAATTGTGCCGTCGGTATCCAAAAAACGTTCAAAATTCCGCTCATTATCCCCTCCATTAGCATTGAGTGACTATGATGTCGAAGAGCTGCTATGATGTCAGAACAGTTTTTGTGCTGTCATAAAGAAATCAATGCTTTCACTGTGCCCAGCCTACTCAGCTGGGGTGACTCGGGCCGGGCCTCTTCCTCTCTTCTCTCTCCCCGTCTCTCTCTCTCTCCCCCCTCAGTCTCTCTCTCTCCCCCTCTCCCTCTCTCTCTCTCTCTCTCTCTCTCTCTCTATCTCCCAGTCTCTCTCTCTCCCCCAGTCTCCCAGTCTCTCTCTCTCCTCCAGACTCTCCCTCCTCCAGTCTCGCGCTCTCTATCTCCCCAGTCTCTCTCTCTCTCCCCATCTCTCTCTCTCCCCGTCTCTCTCTCTCTCCCAGTCTCTCTCTCTCTCCCCCAGTCTCTCTCTCTCCCCCCAGTCTCTCTCTCTCTCTCCTCCAGTCTCTCTCCCCAGTCTCTCTCTCCCCCCAGTCTCTCTCTCTCTCTCTCCCCACTCTCTCCCTCTCCCCCAGTCTATCTCTCTCTCTCTCTCCCCCACTCTCTCCCTCTCCCCCCAGTCTATCTCTCTCTCTCTCCCCCACTCTCTCCCTCTCCCTCCACTCTCTCCCTCTCCCCCAAGTCTCTCTCTCTCTCTATCTCCCCATCTCTCTCTCTCCCCAGTCTCTCTCTCCCTTCCCCCGTCTCTCTCTCTCTCTCTCTCTCCCCCAGTCTCTCTCTCCCCGTCTCTCTCCCCCAGTCTCTCTCTCTCTCTCTCTATCTATCTCCCATTCTCTCTCTCTCTCCCCTCAGTCTCTCTACTCTCTCTCTCCCCCCGTCTCTCTCTCTCCCCCAGTCTCTCTCTCTCCCCCTCAGTCGCTCTCTCTCTCCCCCCTCAGTCTCTCTCTCTCTCTATCTCCCCAGTCTCTCTCTCTCCCCAGTCTCTCCCTCTCTCTCTCTCCCCATCTCTCTCTATCTCTCTCCCCCCTCAGTCGCTCTCTCTCTCCCCCTCAGTCTCTCTCTCTCTCTCTCTATCTCCCCATTCTCTCTCTCTCTCCCCAGTCTCTCTCTTCTCTCTCCCCTCCCAGTCTCTCTACTCTCTCTCTCTCTCTCTCTCCCCCTCAGTCTCTCTCTCTCCCCCTCAGTCTCTCTCTCTCTCTCTCCCCAGTCTCTCTCTCTCTCTATCTTCCCATCTCTCTCTCCCTCTCTCCCCCCCAGTCTCTCTACTCTTTCTCTCTCCCCGTCTCTCTCTCTCTCCCTCCGTCTCCCTCTCCTTCCCTCTCTGTCTCTGTCTGTCTCTCTCTCCTTCCCTCTCTGTGTCTCTCTCTCCTTCCCTCTCTCTCTGTCTCTCTCCTTCCCTCTCTCTCTCTCTCTCTCTCTCTGTCTTTCTCTCCTTCCCTCTCTCTGTCTCTCTCTCCTTCCCTCTCTCTGTCTCTCTCCTTCCCTCTCTCTCTCTATCTCCCCATTCTCTCTCTCCCCAGTCTCTCTCTTCTCTCTCCCCCCAGTTTCTCTATACTCTCTCTCTCTCTCTCTCTCTCTCTCTCTCCCGTCTCTCTCTCTCTCTACCCCAGTCTCTCTCTCTCCCCCTCAGTCTCTCTCTCTGTCTCCCCAGTCTCTCTCTCTCTCTCTATCTTCCCATCTCTCTCTCCCTCTCTCCCCCCAGTCTCTCTACTCTTTCTCTCTCCCCGTCTCTCTCTCTCCCCCCGTCTCTCTCTCCCCCATCTCTCTCTCCTTCCCTCTCTGTCTCTCTCTCCTTCCCTCTCTGTCTCTCTCTCCTTCCCTCTCTCTCTGTCTCTCTCTCCTTCCCTTTCTCTCTCTCTCTGTCTCTCTCTCCTTCCCTCTCTCTGTCTCTCTCTCCTTCCCTCTCTCTTTGTCTCTCTCTCCTTCCCTCTCTCTCTCTCTCTCTCCTTCCCTCTCTCTCTCCTTCCTTCTCTCTCTCTCGCATCACGGGGAGCGTTTCATTCCATGTGTGGGCGGGCCTAATACTGCAGCCTCCTGAAACGTCGCCGCCATTTTTTTAATACCGACAGCGACAGCACCAACCAGCACAACAAACCCCCACAGTGCGGCTCCGTCACAGTATCCCGCTCCCGGCCCGCCAGAGCGGGAGGTGAGTTGGTGTCACTCGGGCCGGGCCTCACAACCGCTCGGCCCGAGACACAGAGCGGGGGGGTGGCAGCGGCCGGCCGTAAACCACGCGGCCCTGTAAACTGCCGTTTTACAAAAAAGCCTTGGCAACGCCGGGCCCCCCCAGCTAGTTAAATTATATAAATGCTAGCTACAGCTAAACTGCTCTTGGATGACAGCTCATTCTTCTTGGCTTCCACATTCCAAGCTGTCCTGCTGCATTTTAATTGAGGCTCCTCCTTGTTGAATCATGGGATGGCATCATTCTGATTGCACCAATGTCAAAAGATGCAAGTTTTCTACAATAAAGTTGATTTTGGGCAGATTCAGAAATGCAAACTTTATTGCGAAAGCTTTTATATGCAGTCTATTCATATTTTCCAATGCCATAATTGATTTTATTTGGCCAGTCCAAGTTCAGTACTCAGACACTGTGTTGCTATGGTAACGATTGTTACCATAACTACTAGTGATGGCCTCCAGAGTTCTTTCCAAATTCAACCTGGCTTAATTCGGATCTATTTGGATGGTTCCAAATTTCGCCCTGTTCAGCGCTGTCTGTGCTAAGGTGAGCAACGCGGCGCCCCTGGATTTTGGAGCAGAGCTGTTGCACTCAAGTGGATTGAAAATGCATTACAGAAAGCTGAAAGACTTTTGGAAATTGTGAGTTTGACTCCCCCAGGTTTTCCACTTTGTCCTCCCTTCCCCCAAACCCGGAATGAGAGAACCCCTTTTCTGGAAAATCTGAGTGGATCATATTTCTCAACTGCTCACTCCTGACAGCTGAGAATAGTGGATGGAGCCAAGGTGGATAATCTGAGTTAACAACAGAAAATGCTGGAAAAACTCAGCAGGTCAGGCAACATCCGTGGAGAGAAATTTGAGTTGACGTTTCGGGTCGAACCCTTCTTCAAAACTGGAAAGAAAAGAAAATAGATCGAAGGCAGGGCTGCGATCGGACAAAAGAAGTGAAAGAAACAAAAGAGCTAGACGAGATGGTAATAGGCCGAGATTAGGTGTAAAGTGCACTGGCAGGGCAAGAGATAGCTGCCAGGTGTGAGAGAGAAACAAAAGGAAAGGGGGGGGGGGGGGGAAAGGAGTGGAAAAATTACAAGAAAAAATGTGTAATAGGGGGCCGAGGTTATGATCTGAAATTGTTGAACTCGATATTGAGTCCGGAAGGCTGCAGAGTGCCTAATCGGAAGATGAGGTGCTGTTCCTCGAGTTTACGTTGAGCTTCCGTGGAACAATACAAGAGGCCAAGGACGGTGAGGTCCGAGTGGGAATGGAGCGGTGAATTAAAATGACAGGCGACCGGAAGCTCAGGGAACACCTCCGTTCAGTCCGTAAGGGTGACCCCGAGCTTCCGGTCGCCTGTCATTTTAATTCACCGCTCCATTCCCACTCGGACCTCACCGTCCTTGGCCTCTTGTATTGTTCCACGGAAGCTCAACGTAAACTCGAGGAACAGCACCTCATCTTCCGATTAGGCACTCTGCAGCCTTCCGGACTCAATATCGAGTTCAACAATTTCAGACCATAACCTCGGCCCCTATTACACATTTTTTCTTGTAATTTTTCCACTCCTTTTCCCCCCCCCCCCTTTCCTTTTGTTTCTCTCTCACACCTGGCAGCTATCTCTTGCCCTGCCAGTGCACTTCACACCTAATCTCAGCCTATTACCATCTCGTCTAGCTCTTTTGTTTCTTTTATTCTTTTGTCCGATCGCAGCCCTGCCTTCGATCTATTTTCTTTTCTTTCCGGTTTTGAAGAAGGGTTCGACCCGAAACGTCAACTCAAATTTCTCTCCACGGATGTTGCCTGACCTGCTGAGTTTTTCCAGCATTTTCTGTTGTTATTTCGGATTTCCAACATCTGCAGTATTTTGCTATCGTACGTTGATAATCTGAGTGTTTTCAGCACACGCTGTTCTTGCATGACCCCACACACAAAAAGTTAAAATGAAAGGAACAAATTCAAGTAAAAGTATGACGTGACGGAATGTGAAAGATAGTAGATTGGTAGTTAGCAGAATGAATATTTAACTAGTTCGATGGAATGTTTTATTATGCGTAATCGTTTGCAAGAACTGTAAGATCGAAAAATAACAGGGACAGCCCCCTGCTCTTTACAGAGATGCTACAATTCACACAATGCAAAGTTGTCTACTGCAATCCCCACCCAGTGAGCAAATTGAGATGGTTTGATAGAGTAAAGCAGGAAAAGCCTTTTCCGCTGGTCGATCAGTCAGTAACTCGAAGGCATAAATTTAAGATCATCGCCAAAAGGTGAGGTTGGGACATTTTTTTTGCAACGGGTTGTTACGACAGGGAATTCCCTACCAGAAACAGTGGTGGAAACAGAATCTATTAGAGCTTTATCAAAGAAGTAGATCCAAATTTGAAAAAGAAAAAAATGAAAAAGGCTAGAGGAATGGACCCAAGTGGATAAATCTTTCAGAGAGCTGGCATAGGCACGATGGTCTGAACGACCTACTTCTGTGTGTAAAATTTTATTGTTCCACAATTACTGAAATCATAAATCACATTGATTCCTAAGATAAATAATAAATGTGGATCAGAGTATTTACAGTGAGTAAAGTACAGGCATTTTGTAGGTTACTTAACGTTGATCTGTGGTTTGATTCCTGGACAATATATATAATCTTAAAAAAAAAATGTATACAATACATCAGTACTGTTATTTCCTGAAATCAACTCTAGATTTTTATTTAACGAGCGTGCAGTGATTAAATTCTTCAATCACCATGCAGCAGTAGAATGCCCTGGGTGTTCATTTCCACTGTGAGACCCACCACTAAAAAAGAAATATCAGAAATAGAACAGGGAACCTACGCCTTGCAGCCAACAAACATCAGCCTGGATATTTTCCTCTGTTATTTTCCACCGGCCAGAATGAATCCTTTAAATATTAAAATTCAATACTGCCATTTTCCCTTAATACCATCAACAATGAAGCTAAGCACAGAAATCCATCCAGAGTCGTGAATTTATCTGAAAGATGGCACCTCTGACAGTGCAGCACTCCTTCAGCACTGCACTAAAGTATCCCCTATATTATGTGCGCTGAAGTGGGGCTTGAACCCAAGATCCTCTGGCTCGGAGAGTACTACTGCTGAGCCATGGCTGACTAAATGTTACTTGTAAGAGAGCTCCGTGAAATACAGTTCCTGGTGGCTGCAGGCCCACAGCACAATATTGATCCGAATTTGGCACAAAATTTGCTCGGTGAGGCCACAGGTGCTTTGTATTGGGAAAAGGAAAAAATCCAGGTTGGGGCGGATGCCTGTTTTTAGTCCGAAGCAGAGAATGTTTTACTTGAACATCTGATTATGTTGTACTTGAATTGGTGTCCAAAAATGATCAAATCCCAGCACTAGCATCCCAAATATTATGCCACAGGGGACCAGCACTTACATCCTGGCTCCGACATGCATCTTGGTACTAATCCCAGATTCTACCTCAGTGGTAATATAAATTATGAAAGATTGCTTAAGTACCAAATGAATCTTTCGGTAGATTTTCCAGCCATTGGGATCTGTGCCCCTGGCATGGAATAGGCATTCCAGGCTTAAAAATCAGACAGGGATTCCTTTTGCCAAATTCCTGTTTAATTCACGCTGCACGCATCTTCCTGTAATGGAAGCTAAGTTCTGTCCTGCTGCGAATGATAAAACTCTGCCATTTATATAGTTTGTTAATTTTATGACTTCAATTACATATAGAGAAATGTGAATGATTTTGAACTAACATGTTAAGATGGTGACCACTTCACCCTTCAACCTCATTTGTTGGAGCTTGAGGGGTAGGGGATTTGGAAAACACGCACCTGGAGCTTTGATCTGCAGATCAGCTGCCTTTTCCTATGTCTAATCAGATTATGTTGTGTAAAAGTATTAATTGGATATGGCAAGTCCAGATAAGGTATGACATATTTGTTCATCGCGTTATATGCTCCAAAGGTTCTAGTGTGTCTTTGTTCTGGAACGATTGACATTATGATAATCAGCGATCTTTTAGTCTGAGGTAAACATGTCAAGCTTTCGCCATTTCTTTAGGTCACTCTGTTCAACCGTACTTCCTGGTGACGGTTCTAAGAGAGAACTTGGGGAGTGCAGCAGCACGAGAAAGTTCATTTAAACACTTTTAAAGGACTCTGAAATGGGATTTTCAGGATCTAAACTGCTTTGTTACTGAGGGTGAAACTATCGTAAATATCATGTTAAGTGCTGTTTTATCTGCTTCTGCATATATTTCTTTTTTGTAATAATGAATTCTTAAGTGGTTTTAGCTTGAACCATGTGGCCTGTCAGTGTGGTTATTTTCATCTGTCGGAAAGGTCAAGAGCGTATGGTGGGTGCCCCGTACTATTACTGGTGTATAGACTAGTGGAAAAGCATGGATTTGTTAACCCTGATGCACTCTTTTTGCCAATCACTCTATGCATCAACGTGGACCTACCTGTGGAAACTGCCTTTTAACTGGCCTTCAAAACACCTCCTGCCATAGTTTGAAACCGCAGTCCTGTGAGACGGAGGCGTTGCAGTGTCATGGGCCAATCTTCCTTCCATCCACTTTACGCAGCAACAACAACAACTTGTATTTATATAGCGCCTTTAACGTAGTAAAACGTCCCAAGGTGCTTCACAGGAGTATTAAAAGACAAAAAATTTGACACCGAGCCACATAAGGAGAAATTAGGGCAGGTGACCAAAAGCTTGGTCAAAGAGGTAGGTCTTAAGGAGCGCCTTAAAGGAGGATAGAGAGGCGGAGAGGTTTAGGCAGGGAATTCCAGAGCTTAGGGCCTAGGCAACAGAAGGCACGGCCACCAAAGGTTGAGCGATTATAATCAGGGATGCTCCAGAGGGCAGAATTAGAGGAGCGCGGATATCTCGGGGTGGTTGTGGGGCTGAAGCGACTCTACAGTGGCACCACCAATGCTGCATCGTTGAGTAGTGGGGTTCAGTGTTCATGTGAGTGCAGCGCCCATTGTGACCATCATAATGCTCCAAAGTTACACAAAATTCAAAAACTCTATTCGCTCATTCAGGAAATTTTACAGCAAGTTTTTTGTTGTGAAAGTACACTTTATAACCTGAACATCTGAAGCTATTCCACATATTAAAATATTGTGAAAATTCAGGCAAAAATGGTTTGTATGGTGGAGCTAGATGCCACCCATTCATAGCCAATCAGTGGTACATCGAAGCCTATCTGAAACTGGCAAGATTTTAGTTTTTATTTTCCATGTCATTTTTTTCCCCCCCATTTTGTTTTATCCGCTTGTGCCACATGTTAGTTCCCTCGTGAGTTGGTTAGCAACCTACTCCCACTTCGCTAGGAAGAAGCAACTTAACTGACCAGACAATGGTGCCCTCTCGGTTTTGGATATCCATACTGAACTTTATTATAAAAAGTAATCACTTATACTATTTGAAAAATATGTATTACATTTCGGAGGTGTTTATGATTATTAACATGTATTTGTTTTTTTAAAATAT